>NW_020230460.1:75000-292500 GCF_003227715.2 Harpegnathos saltator | reverse complement strand
AAGTTGAGAGTCAAAGTTATCGCTTCCGTTGTTTGTGAAAAGTTTGTACTTTGCGACGAGTTGCGAGGTAAGATGCGATTACGTCACTCGTTAGCCGAGGACACGTTCGTCATTGCGATCTCGCGATCGTCCGAGATTGTTGCATATACAACAATCGCAAATAACGGTGTGGCGATCGTACATAACAGTGGGCGGAAAGCTCGACGATCCATTTTCCGCGAGCCGGATGGCCGACGCGTCGACACGATGAGATCCGACGAGTCGAGTCGAAGTATCGAACGCGCTCTCGAAATAACTCGTCCCAATTAACGCGCCGTCGCGACAAACGAAGCAAAAGGAGCGAAAGGGCCGTCGCGGGAGTCGAACTGATTCGGCCCGGAAATAGACGACGTCGTCGTCGTCGTCGCGGCGCGCTGATTTCCTTTTATGCAGTCACCGGCATACCGTAATACCGACGACCGCGACAATAGAATTAGACGCTGAGTAGACCAGTGGGACATGGAATCGGCGGGAATGCAAAATCAACGACCGCGAAAGCCTGCCGTTCCTCCCGGTGGCACTCGAATGTCGGCCCGTTCTCGAAATAGACGAACATCGAGCGATCGACGATTGCCGAACGGAAATAGGCTCGTGAAAAATAGCGTTAGAAGTATGTGATAAGCGACAACTGGCGAGGATTAGAAAAAAATCGAATGACGCCCCCCCGCGTCATTTTCGATAACAATAATCTACGCTTTTGCTCTCACCTGTCTCGCAAAACTTTCTTTACATTTTTTTATCATTTTTCCCTCTTCCTTTAAAAAAAATATCTCGTTTATGTATGACGGATAAAAGGCAAAATAAACTTCCTGGAAGCTTCTGTGAAAACGGAGGTCGAGCTACTGTATGAACTAAAGAAAGAAAAGAAAAGGAAAGAAAGAAGAAGCTAACAAGGGCAGCGTTAGATGATTAATAAAAAATAAAGATTCGAGAGATAAGGGAGGTTATCGAGTGAAGTTAACGTCCATAGAAGGGAAGGGTAGCGATCGAAGAGCCGGCTAGCGCCATTTCGTTGCTGTGCAACCATTCTTCCGGCTGACTCACAAACGTGATAAAGGCCGTGCGGGCTTACGTGTTCCTCGTCATATAAAGAGAAGCGTCGCGTATAAGCTTTCCGTTTGGCGCGAATGAGGGTTAAGTTCAACGTACACGTAATTATTACACACCGCGCGAAGCTAAGCTTAGAGGAGATCGCTTCTTGAAACGCTTATGTGGCTCAGAATTCCAAGTATCGGATACTTCTCTTGGAAACTATCCGAATCTTCACACACGTGTCTCGGCTATTTACTGTTACGTCTGAACTATTATTCGAGCTTTGAAACTATTCCAACACAACCGTTCAGTCCGTCCGGAGATGCTAATCAATTCTCGACAACCATTCGAGATAAATATCTCAAATAAAGCAAAAACAATGAAATAAACTGTAGACATAAAATATACACAACAATATTTAGAATATATTTTAAAAACAAAATAGCATTTCAAAAAAAATCCCTGTTAAAAAGATTAATAACCGGGCAATTTTTCTCGTTAAAACTCGTCCTCTGGCCGCAAAAGAATATTAAACACCACTCAGATTACGTAACGGCAGCCCGTTACGGATTTTTATCGCAGCGCGGCCCGAGTCGCGCGTTCGATCAGATTGTCATCGCGCGAGAGACAATGTTGCACACTAATACGCGAGTATCTTCGTAAACCACGGTGTCGAGCGGCCGACATGCCGCTCCGTTCATGCCGCAGATCGATATCTGACACGTTAGTTACGTGATAGTTGAAGGAGGGCGATAGGATCTCGATGTGCCGAGAGCCGCGTAAGGCGCGTGTGCGTATCGGCGTTACCACTATTCGTCATTTTACCGTTTCTGCTGGAACGTCGGCCTTCGTGTGCTCGTCCGTGAGCGCAATAGAATTTTCTTTGATCCACGTCACCCCGCACGCCTATCACCGTGCCTCTGCGTAATAGAAACCACCTGCGCGATATTTCAATCCAGCGCGAATCCGCGCGCGTTACGCGTTATTTTTCTCTCCCTCTCTCTTTTTCGTCTCCTTCACCGAGCGAACTTACATTTCGCATCTGTCAGGCGCTCTCGGGACTCTTCGAGCCTGCATTCGATATTAGCATTTAGGGATCGTGGAGGGAATAGAATTTAAAAAGAATTCCCTAAGTTTTGTTTTCGTCGTCGACTAATCTGATATCCGATATACAAGGTGTATCTAAACTCCATCGGCAAACTCACAGAACAGATTTTACACAAAAGAATAGGCAAAAAAGTCTAACTAAAAAACATGTCTTCGGGCAGTTAATTTCTGAGATACGGCTGCCGCAAAATCTCGGTTTACACAAAATATACATATCTTTCAATTAGTCATGTCAAAATCATCATTTCACAGATAAATAACTCCAGACACATGTTGCTATAAAAATGATTCGAAACTTCTATTATCCGCAAGCTTCTCGCAAGTGTAGGCATCTATGATATCAAAGGAAAATAATACATTTTTTTAATTTCGCGACAAATGGTAACAATGTACTAACGTCACAATGAATGATTCTTCGATTAATCTTCAGAAATTATCGAAATTAATAGGTACTATCTTGAAAAAAATGTCGCTTATCGCTTATAGCAACGTTGTTGTAATCTTCCGAAGGCTATATCTCAGAAATAAAGTTTTTGCGGACATGTGTTGGCTAAAACTTTACCATTTATTTTTCAACACAGAACCGTCCAACTATAAGTTGGGGATAGTAGAGTTCAGGTATCCTTGCACAAACTATTGTATATGGTATTCTTTTCATCAGCCTCAAATTTAATGTTTCACACGCTTCGAGCGTTAGAGTGGATACCGAAGTGTCGCAATGCACAACTTTGAGTCATGATGCCCGAATATCCGTAACATTCCCCGAGCCGAAACTACCTAGAAACGTGAATCTTCCGAGTGTTGAGGTACATACATAACGCCCATAACGTCGTACGTCATATAATTCCCCGGCTGCACTGCTTGTAATCTGATGTTGCGTGTAATACGGGCATTTCAAGTTTCACAAGCATAGGAAAACGTAAATCCGATTCGTCACTCATTTTCTCACGAATAGACTCCCTGCTACGCGCTCCGATGCGAATAATATATCGTCTAGATTTATCCTTTTGTCCCAAAACGGATAAATCGAAATGCAGTTACAGAAGAACACACAGAAAATAAAAGCAGAACAATGTAGCAAAGACTAGCGTAAATGAAAGAAGAAAAGATTCCGTGCTCTCGCGCGACGATGGAAACCGCGCGATGAAAATTACGAAGTTGCCGCATCGTCGTTGTCGTCGTTGTCGAGAGAATTTAATCCGCCAGAGTTGATTAATAGCGCTAAATCGTGATCCGTCGAGTGCGATACCGCCGCAGTCCCGTCGACACAACGTAGCCAGACTGGCTACTTGCGATGCATTTTTGATACAGCACACCGCGCGTTATAACTATTTTATGTAACGCTCGCGGCTCTACAGTTATTACAGCACACAAGGTAACTCAAGCAAACAACTATCTTATAATGAATTACACGTCTCGTAACGTGCGCTGCTGCCTCGGTGTGTGTGTGTGTGTGTGTGTGTGTGTGTGTGTTCACCTCGGTGTGTTGGATCGTATCGTAATCAAAACGATTATCTCGCTGACACTATTTCGCGCAATATCCTCCCCGTAATGTGCCGGGAATCATTATCGAAATCGACTGAGATCGACTGAGCTTTCCAAGCATATCGGAGAAAAATGCCGGAATAAAAGGAGGGAAATAATGAATCACGGTGTCTTAAACGGAGCATTGTGCGTCGCTGGCGCGAGGTGCCGTAAAGCGGAGGTAATATCGACGGAGAGCAAGAGAGAAAAGAAAAGGAGGAAAATTTTTGTCCTCCCTATCGGGACGCGCGACGTTGCGCGGCCGGTTGCGCGGTACCGTTAGCGCAGCTATAATGGCAAGGTGAAATGACACATACGCCCGGCGTGTCTGTCTCTTTACGACGTAAGGGAAAATGTCATTGGCGATTTTATCTCTGCCGCGCGCGCGGTCTGCTCCCGTCCAATCTGCTCACCTTCGACACTGTCTTTGTATCTAACACCGGGTAACAATCGATCACAGTGATTTACGTCCGCGTGTCCGGCCAAGGAGCAAGCAATCTCGTCGTCGATATAATTATATCCGCATCGCGCGGACGAAACTCGAGCGAGAAAAGAAATCGAGACTCGACGGACGACGACGACGACGACGACGACGACGCGCCGCGTCTCGCACATGCATCGCGAGCATATATTAGCCGCGGCCGCGGCTGCTAATACGCGCAGGCTCGCGAGCCTGCGAGTCTCGCGGCTGATTCCTCTCGCAAGCGTCGAGCGACTCTGCCCTCTTATCTGGTCTGGTATCGCGTCATTTTAGTGTTATCTGCAGCGCTACATTGTATCACATATCCCGTGCAATGTACGATTCTCTCGGTCGTCCTCGGCAAGAGGCCACTCGAGAGCAGTCTCGGCGAGCAGCGTCGTGTGATGAAATAATAAGAAACACGCGAGCGATATAACGAGCGAGGCGATTTTTACAGAAACGCCCAGATTGCTATTCGCAGCGGCCGCCGCGAAGAACGACGCGCGCTCAGCTCGTAATAATGCAGTCGCCCTTTTCACCGCGCTTTCTAACGTCACGGAAGGCAACCGCCAAAAATAGGGCTAGCTATGTAATGGCCGCGCGGTATCATCTCTCTTTCTCGTGGCGGGGAGTATTTATGTTTGGCGCGACCTTGACGCGGGATTGACGGGCTAATCACGCGATTTTCAATCCACCTGCAGCGCGACGACTCGCGATCATCGTCGCGGATGGGCTTTAATCCCGGCCCGGCCGATGTCGATTGTCGCACGCCTCCGTCGCGTTACATAATGGCCGATTATACAAGAGTTGCATGCTGCGGTCGGATCAGGGCCAACGCGAGAGATATTACGTAGCAAATAAATATATAATTGGGTTGGTCGCGTCGTAGGCTTAATTCAAGGCTGGGTCCATGACATAGAATTTCAGTATTCTTACGCGAGCTGGCGCTCGCGCGCACGTCGGCGTGTATTAGCGGGATTGTAACGCGTTGCGCCGCGAATTCTTGCGAAATCGCGTCGTGGAAACGATCGTCCGTCGAGCGGGAGATCTCGCCCGCTCTCGCGACGTTGTCGCGCGCGCAGAGAGGATTGTTATTCGCAAATTATTTCTGTCTGCACACACCGATCGCCGTCTCGTCATCTCCTCGCTTGTCGCTTGTCGTCCAGCTGAGAAATAAGTTGTCCACCCATAAGTTGCGACCGTCTGACCGACCCATTCGACTGCCATTTGACTGCCTACGGGTCCAATTAGGCCTACGGCCTAATTGGACATCATTGAACATCATCGCGTATATTTTGCTGAACGGTTTAGGAATAAGCGAAAGAGAGCAAGCGAGAACACACATTCGCGGCCCGGTTAGGTAGCTTTTGCGTCTCACTCGCTGACTTTTGAACTTTAGCACATGACATTTTGTGTTGTGCGTTACGAACGGACCGCGGCATTCATATTTCAGTGCGATGTGTTTTTAATAAGTGTCATTTTAATAAGCGTGAGTGTAGCGCCGAGGATGCCGCGCGGTTATTTCCCTCGAACGCGAAAATTGCGTTTCAACGAAAGACAGATCGCTTCGGAGAAACGTGTCGCGAGAGTTTAGCAGCGCGCGCAAACGATACGCGCACATTCGTATAATCACAATGATGGATGGAAAGAAAGTCCTTGCCAATTACGCACAACGTGCCGCGCTATTATTTAATCGTTCGGCAAAGTTTCACGAGAAATCTCTCTCGGCTTCGTTAATCTCTACGGCGGAAAGTTAATTGCGAAGCGCGGCGGGTATCTTCTCGTGCGCGCAACAACGAGCCGACTTATCTCGCTGCGCAAAATAACGTCGTTGCAAAAACAACGATAAGCGCAATTGCAGAAATAATAAGTTGAACGGCCGCGTGTGCGCACGCGTTTTGCGTGTTATGCTGGAAAACAATAACGCGGCCGAGTGCAGCCGCCGCGTATCCGCTTTGTTAACGCTTGCTAACAGAAGTGTCCGCGTAACCGGAGAATTCGAAAACGCTCGATCGAAAGCCAAGACCTGCCGCGTCGAAAATGCACACTCGCGCACACAAAAACGATTCTTGGAAAAAAAACTGAAGCGTGGCAGCTTCTTCCAGCGAATAATTAAACAGAATTCGATCCTCCCGCTGTTGTTGCAATTTTTCAAAATTCCTTTTCCTTGTGGAAATTTTACGGAGTTTGGATGAAATCGCGTCTAACGGAGAACATCAGCGCTATTTCATCCTTGAATTCGGAAAGAAACACGCGCAGACTCGGCTTTGTGCATCAACCGAGACCATGAATCTCGCGCGAGCGAATTGCCCGACTTCCCTATAAAGCGATACCGGAATCGCACGCGGAAAAAGGTCTTATCGACTCCCCTTACGAAGACCTGGTCGCGTCATTACGCGTCATTCTCGCGTGACATTCGAACGAATCGCGGAAAGGTCGCGCTGCGAATCGAGCGCAGCTCATTACGCATCCGCGCGAATCGGCATTGAAGAAGCGCGATCGCGAGAAATTTCACGTTCCGAGGCTCGGCGACGAGGCGAGGCGAGGCGAAGCGAAGCGACGACCACCGACTCCCCGTTTCCGTCCTCGAAAAGCGCCGGGAACGAGAATCTCCTCGCCAAGTTACATACAAGTGCAATACTCGCGAAACTCACGACTCGCTGGCGCATACGTATCTATTCCGTCTCTTTTCTCCTCGCGGTAGAAACGCGCAAGCGAACGCGCGGTGCGTCGCATAAAAAGCGTCATGCGTTATTTCTGCGAAACACGCACTTGTGCAAGCGCGGCGTTATCGCCCGGCGGAATCTGCCAAAGATTGACCGGTGTTATCACTGACGGCTACGTCACAACGAGGAAAAAATGGTCGGGCGTTCAATGATCTCTCTTTTTATTTTCGTCGTGCACGGCCACCGCCGCCGCCGCCGCCGCCGCCGCCGCCGCCGGCGAGACTAGATCGACAAACACCGTCTGCTTCGGGCCCAGATAAAAAGGATTACCGTGACGCAATCGCCGATCGATATAGCAACACCTCGTTTGTGCTCTCGCGGCGATTTTTCGAGTATCGCGCGCCATCGCCTCCACTGGCCGAATAATCTCCCAGTCGCGCTCGCGCTCTGGAATCGCGCCCGCGGCCCGGCGCGGCGCGGCGGATCGATGCGTTTTAACGCGATCGCCGCTTCCAAGGCGAACCGGCCGACTTCGTGCCGCTGCGCGCTGCTGCTGTCGGGCCGTTCGCCGACGCGTTTATTTGTTCTCCCATCTCCGAAACGAGAAATAAAATCGAGACGCTCCAACACGCCGCGCGCACGAGAAAGAGAGAAAGAGAGGCGCGCGCGCGCGCGCACACGGCCCGACGATTGTTTGACGATTGTATATTCGCGGGCAGACAGTCGCGCTTAAATAATGGATAATCGCCGCAGCACGCTTTCCCGCGAGGATCGCTCGGATTTACAGACGAGCCGAGCGCGAGGGCGCTTCCAGGCTGCAGGAAATTACATCACAACGCGGCCGGTCCGTTGCTAAAGTACGAAGGCGCTAAAGCTCGTTTCAATAAATTTTCTTCTCCTCTCTGTTCAACCGCAGATAGACTCGCAATCTAGGCGGGAAGGACGATAAATTGCTAGTTTGCGGGGTTACGTAACGAGTGTGAGGCGGTGTGATTCGGCGATAAGCTCTTCTCGAAGCCTTGTCGATCGAAACACGCGCGAGTGAGAAGGAAAAAGACACGTTTCTCTCTCTCTCTCTCTCTCTCTCTCTCTGTCTCGACGAAAGGGTCCTCTCGTCTCTCGGTGCCCTTCCAGGCCACGGTACAACTCTAATGACAAACGCCCCGGTATCAGTCGCACGATTACGTCTACCGGCTGCGGTTTCCTCCTCCGCCTTTCCTCGCTATCTCGTCCGCGACGGTCGATCGAGCGTGA
This sequence comes from Harpegnathos saltator, assembly GCF_003227715.2. Classification (NCBI taxonomy): domain Eukaryota; kingdom Metazoa; phylum Arthropoda; class Insecta; order Hymenoptera; family Formicidae; genus Harpegnathos; species Harpegnathos saltator. The sequence goes on along the minus strand of NW_020230460.1, from coordinate 284,418 downwards.
CTTAACTTAACGACAATGCACTTTGTTCGCGGACAACAAAGACCAACGAGGCTGCAGAGAGAACGAGGACGCAGAAGGATCGCGGAGGAAGATGGAGGAGAGCAGGGAGAGAGAGAGAGAGAGAGAGAGAAAAAGAGAGCGAGAGAGAGAGAGAGAGAGAGAGAGAGAGAGAGAGAGAGAGAGGGAGAGAGAGCACGAAGATAGGGTGGCGAAAGAGAGGAGATATTCGCGCACGGCGACGGGAGGAGCGGGTTTCCACGCGATGCGGCGACCGGGGAGGGCGGAAGGAAGGGGGCAGCAGGGAGGGAGGGGTCGCGCTCGGCAGGGCCTTGGGCAGGCTGTCCTTGACTCAGCACAGTTACCCCGGACCGAAGTGTGACGTCATTCTGCATAACTCGCCTAATTGCATCGTTGCTGCCGCTGCGCTGCACCGCACTCCGACTCCCTACCCTTCCCCGCCGTCCCCGACCCTCCTCGCCCGTACTTCTCTCTCCCTTCGACGTTCCCGGCTCCGACTGCCCCCACCGAAATGCCGCGCCCCCGGCCCCCGTGCAGTTCCGACGCCGAGGAGCGAAACTCGCGATAGCTACTCTAACTGGGGCCCACCTCGAACGAGAACGCAGAGTCTCGCGCCGCTGTGGGTGAGCGAGGCGTTTTTTTTTCAGAGCGCGCGCTGCGTTTTGTTGCGGCGCGAGAAATGTCGGATTTTCAACCGCGGCGCTGTGCGCGCCCGTGCACCACCGCTGATCAGCCGTGGGCTGTAATAATTAACCCTCTGGCGGCGAAAGGCGTATATATATATATATATACGACCAATAAATTTTTTTCACTACTAGCCGGTTTACCGTTTTCCCATACACTAAAGTGTAGCATTAGCCTATTGTTACACGTCGCAATCGATTAAACAACTGGATATCGAACTGGATTTCATGTTCTTAAAAATGCAGTATTCTTAAAAACTCAGTATCAGTGAGTATAACGACGTACGCCAACGAATTCCACCGTCTATCGTGCGAGTATCGCACTCCGCACAACACTGATAGTTTTTTTTTTTGAGCGCACCGTAGCCAAAAAATTAAAGGGTGTAAATGAAAGCGCGCTGCGTAAATGAGACCGCGGGATTAAAAGTATCACGCGCACGGATCGACGGATTTCGTGTTCCTCGGAGATGCTTTCGCGCGTCGCGTTCGGAGGATCATCTACCGTATCAGCGAGGAAAGATGAAGTGGAATGACATGTATACTCGCAATATTGCGTCGGTGATGTAAATTTTATACGCTGTGTTTGTGTACTTTTGTCCGAAATATATGCATATTTTCTCTTTTCTTTTCTTTTTTCTAAAATACCCCTACTCAAGATTTCAGAGTCGCCGAGATTCCCCTCTGACTCCGTCCCTGCCGCGCGAACATTACAAGTACCGCGATGCTACTTATCGCGGTATCGCGGCGCGGCGCGGCGCGGCGAGTATGCGAGCGGCGTCTCGCGCACGGCATTCCGCGCGGCGATATCCGTATTCATATTCGTTAGCATGTATCGCACCTGTCCGCCTCGTTCGAAACGGCCCGGCGCCGAATAATTTATTCCGGGAGCGTATCCAGCCCGTGCTTTCGCGATATGGTCGCCTCGCGGAGTCGCTCGCGAGTCAATGACATCATTAAGCGCGAAGCGTGCGTCGTGCGCAACGCAGAACGACCCTGGCAATGCGCCGTACCGACGAAATACTTTCTCCACTGGCGTCTCTTATCGGCGTTCTCTCGGCGCGCAAAGTAATCGACCGGTCGTTCGACGCGTTTCCATCAACTATCTCGGATAAGTGCATTCGCGTGTTCGACGCGTGTTCAAAGCGGCGCGGACCCTCATTCGGCAATCACGAGGAACATCAGGGTTTCGAAGCGGACCTCAAGCGAGTTCAAAGAGACGCGGTGAAGGGTCGTCATTGCAGAGGAAGCGCGAGACATCGACCGTCGTTCTCGAGCGAAAAATCGAGCCGCGGGGTCGCGGGGTCGCGATACGTGAACGTGATGTTTCGTGCTCGAGGAAGGATTCGGGAGTTAGCAAGGGCAAGGATCTCTCGCGCGGCCGCGGGGCGCGCGAGAGCATAGGGTTCTAAATATGCGCGCGGCCGGCTTTCCTTGGCCCGAAATATTTTACAGCTGCCTCCTACCTTCCCCCCCTCTCGTCCTCGCGAAAACGCGACCCTGAGATCGTGCCCCTACCTCGAGCACGGCCGCGCTCGGGAAAAAGACGGCTGGTGGACGACGCGCGAGGTATCGTTACGACCCTGAATTGATCCGTATAGCACGTCGTCGCGGCCAGCTGAGAAAGAGAGACCAGAAAGAAGAAAGGAGTCATCGACTCGCGTTTGACTTGGCCTTCGGCTATTACCGCCGCGGCTGCAGCCAACTGCGGCCTCTCTGCATCGCGCCACGTAGATAAACAAAGTGTCCGCCGACAGACCGGCCGCCCCGTACCCTTCGCGCCCACCCGTCCGCTTCCCACCCCCGCCGATTCCGCCGACGAAAATAGGCGATTATCGATCGCGCAGGCTCGCCTTCAACGGCCGATGATCGCGGATCCGGACTGTTGTGCTCCCTCCCTCCTCCCACCCCCCTCTCTCTCTCTCTCTCTCTCTCTCTCTCTCTCTCTCTCTCTCTCTCTTTCCTCGTCACGCGACGATGCGACGCGACCGACGCTGTTGTGATCGTTACACAATTTATTCGATCGCTCTTGCCGGTTATCGGCGGCGTAAGAGACGCGCATGGTGCAACTCGCTAAACGAGAACCTCGCCAACCGCACGCACTTAACGTCCGGACGCGCTCGTCCAATTCTAAGCTTTATTCGCGCGCACGGTGTGACGTTACTTTAGCACGAAAAAGAATCGGAGACTCCCCCCCCGGCCACGGGGGGGAGGGGGGTCGTTAAACATTTGACGTTAAACACGCGCGCGCTCAAGATACCTCTGGACCTCTGTCAGCGGTCGTCTGTATCTCGCGAATCGTCAATGTCACGCGATTTTTCTTTTCGATTCCTCCTCCCTTCTTCCTTCCTCTCAATCAGCCGCGACACAAAGACGTCCGAATCTACGCCGTTCGGAAGGTACATGGGATTAACCCCGGGTCCCGGGGTCGGAAATATTTGTCCTACGACAGCGGCAGTTGATTAACGCTCGACTCTAATCATCTCGGCGTCGAGTCGAGCGTAAGGTCGGCGGAAAGTAACGAGAAGTAACGACCGTGCGAGGGCTTCGACAGGTGTAAAACGCGATGGGCGCGTGAGAACACGACGGCACAAACGGCGGAACGACCGTCATTACGCGCCGGCGTGTAATCGACGGCGAAACTGACGTCACTGTCTCGAATGGAATACAATTATCTTTATTGCATCTCCTCCATTTCGAGGACAATCGTCGCGCGGCTCGCGATTCGCCGGGCTCGATTCCGATCGAGAGAGGCTGCATTGGCGAAAAGAAAAAAATGCTCAAGGACGGGAAGCGAGATGGAGTCATCGCGGCCGCTAACGTTAAACGTAACGCGAATCAGCCACGCGAATGCACGAAACTGCAACGGACACGACGCGGCGTCGCGTCCGTCGCTCGCTCGTCTCTCGCAGGAGAGACTCGTCGACGGGGAGCGATATCGCGTTGCGACGCTGCGCGTCCAACAGCCGCGGAAAACAGCCGCGATTATTAACGTGTAACGAGCGACATCGCGTTGCGTCTCGTCGCAATTACCGCCGCATGAAAAATCCTCGCGAATTTATTCGCGCGAGCGTCGAGTCGCTCCGTCGATTGATCGCCTGTTTGCGAACGGGGCCGTCGACTCACTTCGAAAAAAGGAGAGAAAAGGGAATACTTCGGCTCACGAAAGTCCGCGCGGTCGATGCGATTTGCAAATGTACGGCTTGGAATTTAACGACCTATTGACACTCGCCGCATAAAACGCGAGCCGCCGCCGCGAGCTGCTTTCATGCTGCGAATTTCATGCGCGTGGGAAGACTAATTAGCCGCTGGTGGATTTCAATCGCGTCGTTAAAATCGATAACCAATGAGAATCGTGTAACTTTCGTCTTCAATAATGCATCAGCCGTCACCCTTCGCCTTTAGCGACTGAAACGCGAAGCGTCATTATCGTATCAATTTTTCCTCGTTGCGGACGAACATACTTTAGCGCAATTAATAAATTCATTAGCGAGCGCGTCGGCGAGTCCGGGTCAATTTCTTCCTTCTGCGCGAGACGATCGTCTGCGAAAACATCGACACAGGCCTGTCTTTTTCCAATGACCGATTATTTAAACCAATGCAGCCGCGTGTCAACATTTTGTATACATATTCCCAACACTTTTCATGTCCCTTCTTAATTTATCTTTAATTTGTGATGCTCTGAATTCCGCCGGCAAACGAGAGAGGGAAGCAGGATATGCGAGCGGAAATTCGCGCGTGTGCATAATTCATGTCCGCAAGGCGCATCGCTTTTATTCGCAAATCGCGAATATGCAATTACGATCAGCGCGATGTCGCGAATTCGACGAAAATAATTTACGCAAATTATCCCGAATAAAAGATTAATCTCTGCTTAACCGCCCGTCGTAACATATACGTATAATAATATATTAACGATCGAGATACGCCTGTTCGTACGTGTACAACAAATAATTGCCGGCTTCAACTCCGGGTTTCCGATCAAAGTTAACGCGATTCGGTGACAGAATCAATATGTTATTCGCGATTATTCACTCACCGTGACACGTTTCGTTGAGCTCGATATATTAATCATATTTACATTGTATGACACTCATTGCATTTATCACGATCCGCTGCCTCGTACAAAGCGAAAGGCAAAGAAACAATGTTGTAAGGAATACAACATATTTCCATAAAATCAAGTAGATAAAACAGCTGAGAAGCAAAGGGAGGATCCTGAATCTTTCGACCATTTTATTGTCGCTGTGAAATATATACGGAAATATATACGGTGTGGATAAGATGGTATCCAGAGATTTCGTCTTCAAGAAAAAATTATCCCACGTAAAAATGTGAAAAATATTACCGTCAAATGCTCCACATATTCCACGTGTTTGCAAAAAGCATGTTTGATAAAAGCAATTGAGAAAGTCCACACGCGACCATACTCGCCGTGTAAGATTTCCTACCAAAGAGCGAACACACACTTCGGCTTATCCACCGCGTATTTATTTCCCCGAGTCGTAAAATTCTCCCACGTCCTAAAGTATACAAGCCACCCTTCGTGGCTGACCCTCACGCGGTGCCTCGTGTCTCGCTTTACGGCACCGGGCGCATTATCGCACGGTGAAGTTTAACCCTCACCGAGCACAGCGCGCGAGAGATCAATCATACATGCGAGACAAAAGGAGGAGGAAAAACACGCGGCACATGTTACGGCGAGAGGGCATCGGAACCTGCGAAGGCAAAGGCGCTCGGCGAGGGTTAACGAGTAGTTACACCGATTCACGTCATTGGCCGCGCCAATTTTTTGCGCGCGTGTGATAGGCGAAACGAGCTGTCCGCCCCGCGGATTTGCGAGCCCGAAAGAATTCTTCGGATTCGCAGGGATCCGGGTTTAGTCTCTCGCGTAAACGAGAGAACAGAGAGAGAGAGAGAAAGAGCTGGTCACGAGTGTACGCTGCACTCCGCGAGTGCAGCGCGCGCAGGCAGATGCCGAGAACGAGCGAGCTTTATTGGGAGCGTCTGGCTGCAGTTTGGCCGTCCGTGACTACGCGACTCCGAAGGTCCCCGGAACGTTGACCATTCGGCTCTTAAAGGACTCCGCCCGCCAAGGTCACCTATTGAGTCTGTCCACCTCGTACCGCTCCTCGTTGTACCCTTCCACCTCGCGCGTTCCCATCCGCGCGAGAGGAGAACGCGGGCTCTCGAATTCGGCGACCGTCCCTCGTCCGCGCAGAAACACGCGCGATCGCGCGTAGCATCGCGAATCCCCCCCCTCCGCCTCCCACTTGCCCGTGCGCGGTATCTTTCTTCCTTTCTTTCTTGCTTACTTGCTTGCTTGCTGTCGAGAGCAGCCGGACGGATTTGCATAGGCGCGTAATTATTGTTGTTATTAGTCTCGAGCGCTGCTTGTGCATTGAAATTGATGCACGAAACTCGGGATTATTTATGTCACGGTTCAGCGGAGAAACCGCGGAGAGACCGGGCAGTAGCCCATTCGCGGGCGTATCGTGCCATTGTGTCGGGCCGAAGCTCACGAGCGCGTTTCGATCATTCCGGCTGCAGTGGAAATAAACGACGCGTGCATCGCAGCCGTCGCGTAAGCGACCGGGCCGATCGCGCTGCTGCAGCTCGGAGGGAGAACATTGATCTTTCGCGGCCGGGCCGAATAAAAGCGACGACGCGCAGCGCGATCGACACGCCGCGCCGCCGGGCGATAATAATGGCGACAGTTTATTCCGTCTCGTAGGTAGCACCTCGGGCAAAAATGCCGCGCACAAAGGAGAGAAGAGGCGCGCGTCCGCGCGCCGGCAGGGAAAGGACCGCGCGGCGCCTGAGAAATCTCAAGACGAGATGAGGAATCTGAGGATTTACAAATACTGCAAAGTCTAAATATTCTCTAAGGCCGAGCCCCCGTGTATCCCGGCGTGTATCTCGCGCGCCTCTTGGGCCATTCGGCGGCTATAACACGGGCTCTGTACGCGTTTCGCGGCGCGGAGGTTTACAACTGCCGAGGCTGCCGGGACTGTAACTGAAAACCGAAGAAGCGCGCATTGGCCCTTCTTCCTTCGTCCCTGCGCCGCGCGCGCGGCACCAGAAATACGGCGGAGCGAATCGCGCGCGATCGCGCACGGCGGTGGATGCTTCTTCGTCTTCTTCTTGCTCGCGCGCGCGCGCGCGCGAAGCGTTTCCCGGCGATGAAGCCATTAATCTTCTCGCTTACACGTACCACGACGGCGGGTAATGGTCGGCGCGGGACTCCTCGAGACGAGACGAGACGACTTAGAAACGCGCTCGGCGCGTTTTACGATTTAGCGACTGCGGGATAAAGAGCGCGAGCGGCAACGACGAAGAAACGACGGCGGGCGCGTCGCGCTGTGATGTCAAAGCGCAGGAATTAACAGCTTCCCCTGCGCGGCGGACGCACACACACGGCCGCTTCTTTCACCGGCTGGCCGGGTTAACTTCGTTCTCTCCTCGGCGATCCCGCGGGGAGAGATCCGGTATTACGGCGGGGATACATTACGACATATTACCGCCCGTATCTTCGAGCGCGGTGCCGGCGCTCGCGAGGCGCAAGGCGGCGGAAAAACGACGTTTACGGCGCGAAGATCGACCGCGCGGTTGCGCCGCGCATCTCGCGATTTTTCCGCCATTTTGCCGAATGGATTCGAATAACGCCGTGAACGGCGTGTTTGGAAGACCGAGCGGACTGCTCGGCCGCTCGGTGTTATCCGAGTCGCCAGGTCCATTTCTAACGCCTTCGACGACGATTTTTGAAGGCCCCGACTCGAGCTTGAAATTTTATTCGCGCGAGGGATATTTTAGTGTGAATTTGTTCTTCTGCTTCTCCCTTCGACTTCACGTCCGCGCCGCGATAACAGGGTATCCTTGAGCAAGACGGTCGCCTTGAGGAGGAAGGCGGCTCGGGCGCGCGCTAAAGTGGAGTGGAGAAAAAGTTCTACAAACGTAGCGCGTTGGGAGCACATATTTAATGAGATAAGTGCTATCGAAGAGATTGCCGAAGCTATCAACGTCTAACGTAATCTCGACTGATATATTCACGAGGGACGCGCGCAGATACGGCTCGATACTTGTATTTACATTAGAAGCCGATCTCTTTCGCAAGTCTGCGCGCGAGCTATAATTACCGTATTTTTCATTAAATTTGTCTTTCACTTCAATCGCGTTCAATCTGGAGCCTGGAGTCACCTCCCCTCCACCGAAGGAAGGATCGTCCGTCTCAAGGACACCCCGCTGTGCATATGTATAATGCGTATCACAAATTCGCGCCGCGATTTGCTATTTTCTAGCGATGAATCAACTGCTACATGCAAATAGTGGACGTTCCCAGGCGCGAGAAAGGCGCGAGAAAATAAAACGTTCGATCGTCGCAATCGCCCGCGGCCTCGCACATCTCTCCCGTCGGCTTAGCCCGAGAGAGCCGCCAAAGCGCGCGTCTCGATCAGAAAAACGTAAGGAAGGAGGAAAGATCGCGAGACGATGACGCAAATTTCGGACGTTGATTCTCGGCGCGCCGCGAGCGCACACACGCTGCGCTTAGATTCGCCGACCGGCTGCTGCTGCTGCTGCTGCTGCTGCACGGCGCAAGAAGAACGAGGATAAAGACGCACGTGGATAAGTGAACGGGCAAACATCCCGTGACGCAACAGCAAACATATGAGTATCCGCAACGAACTTGCCGCCGCGGCAGCAACGACGGCGGCGACGGCGGCGGTGCAAGTGCAGCCGGCGGCCGTTATCGCGCGCGCTCGTCGAAAGGTCGATGACTGAACGCATGAGCGAGCGTTGCGCGAAATTTCGGGAAAAATGTCTGAATGGCCGGAAATGACTGCGTTCGCCGGCACGAATGAAAGAGCGAACGGAGTCGAGTTTAGGCGCGCGGGGCAATGGACTGGCTGATCGGCGTTTCGAACGTTGGACCGGAACGCCGCGTGGCAGAACGAGGGGCGTGGGGAAGGGACGAGGAGGAAGCATAAAGAAAACGCGCGGTTTAAAAATATGAACTTTAGACAAACGCGCGTGGCCACGCGGCAGCCGAAAGGCGGCGGCGATCGTTTGGGTTTCGCCGCGCGGTTATAATTCAGCCCGCCGAGAATGTCTCGTAAACGGCGGTTGCAGTTGCCGCCGGCGCATTTGCAGTTGTGCAAATTATTTCGCCGGCGACGACGAGTAGCCGCGGAGCGGAGGAGAGGCGCCGTTTTGTTCTCCGCGCAGAAGCGGTCGAACGCGCGACGGACGGCACCTCGTCTATTCACCTGAGCGATCTCGTTTTGCATTAGCGTATGGAGAGAGAGAGAGAGAGAGAGAGAGAGAGAGAGATCGTTTGTTGCTTCGCTTGCTCGTTCATTTATGAAGGCGACGAATTCTCCCTCCGTTACTCCGTGCGCGAGAAATGCGCGTAATAAACAAGCAATAACGCGTCCTCTCCGGAGTTGAGTAACTCAACTGAATAAACAACGCGCTTCGGAGCGGATACAGCCGCGGATATATTCTCGCGTGTGCAATCGCGTCGTTGAAAAAATTTTAGATAACTTAGACAGACTGTATTTATTGATCGGAATTATCCAGAAGATAACAGGTTCGACGTTGCGTCACGCGATAAATAACGCGACATTCCACGGGTCTGGCGAAGCTCTACCAGCGATAACGTTCTTTTCCTTTTTTTAAAGAAGCCGACGCGCAGCACTTCGCTCAGCACTGCACTTACAAAATTCGATTTCCGATATTATTTAATACTCACCGCGTAGAGTTCGCCGCGCGTCGCAGAAAGCCAGCTTAGCCTCCCTTTGTATCCGATCGAAGTAATTACGCATTTAGATAAGAATCACGTGCGAGCTCGGACGATTTTCCGACAGCTCTTTTTATCAACAAGATGACGCATTCGCAATAAAGGATGTTGCTAAATAGCCGCGAGCAGATACGCAAGAGATATGTTCGCCACGAAGACGCAAAATCCGACAGAGGAAATCCGAAAGCGAGTAACGAAAGATCGCAACGTGATCGACCGATTGCGAACGCGCTCGCGCGATTCTTAGATGTCACGGTAAACACAGATAAAAACAGGCGATAAAATCGCGAGATTTCGCGATGCAAGTAAGGCTTATTAATTACAATCGCGAATAAATCATGACGGATTGCGCGCGACGAGTTGCAAAACTCCCATGCCAGTCGCATGAACCGAGAACGTATGCACAACAAAGGCGCGTGGAGCCGACGGCAAAACGAACACAAAGCGTCGCATCGCGTCGATCGAACTGCGAACGTCATCCGCCATTTATTCTCACCAGACTCGCGTATACACGTGAATTATGCATTATAAAACATAAAAATGTCGAGAAACACGCTTCGCCGTTACGCCCCAATTCGTCCCAGACGCGCGATCCCATCGGAATTTTGCCCGAGCTGCATTAATTTCAGCGAAATATCACGCGAAAACGGATACAATCAAGGCACGACGATGACGCGACGGTCGCTCGACGACCGCTAATCTACCACGTGATCCGCAAAGCTTGAGTGTCTCGTGAGAAATCCGACTTTTTCCTTAGCGCTGCAAAACTCGGGAAATCAAACGTCGATCGCGCGAGCAGATTTTTCGATTTTTCTCGCAACGCAAAAATGCGGCTCGCTATCGTGCGATATTTTCACTTCAGCGGAGCTAAAAACGCGCTTCGAATCTCGCCTTCGAACGAAAGGCGGCTGCCCTCGCGCGCGATGCATTTGGGCTGCGCTCTCGGTTCAACGAGGGTCATTCCTGAGTCATAGACCGGACGCCCCGGGCCAATGCGCTTTATCTCCTTCTCTCTCTCCTTCTCTCTCTCCTTCTCTCTCTCTCTCTCTCTCTCTCTCTCTCTCTCTCTCTCTCTCTCTCTCTCTCTCTCCCTCTCTCTCTCTCTCTCTCTCTCTCTATCTCCCACCCCTCTCTCTCTCTCTCTCTGTTTCTCTTTCATCGCGAGCTTTGCCTGCCTTCCAGAAATTTCGATGACGAATTCCCGAGCGGTGAAGCCAGTAAGGTACTCCTCCGCAGCGTCATCCGGATGATATAGCTCTTCTCGAAAATATATTCGGAGAAATGTATAAATTCCGCGAAAGCTGAGAGCGTCGGAATGTCGCGATATTGTTAAGAGACAAAAGGAAAAATGCACACGGTTTTACCCGCGCGATCAAAGGTAACATTGGAAATTGATAAATCCGATGATCGTTCGATTTTATTACGACTTGAATGAGTCAATGTTAATAAGTAAATTAATAAGTACAGCAGACACCGACCCGACCCGATTCCACACGATTCCACTCGATGCGACGCGACGCAACAAACAGTTACAAATACCGATAAAACAAATTATTCTTTAGTAGTATACTCGTACGATAAACATATATATTCTGACGAATGCAAATCGCTATTTTCAGCAATACCAATACTCATTTACGTACTAAGAGCCTTCGAACAAAAGCGCGAGAAACGCAGAACAATGTCGATTGATGTACTTGTGGCAGCTCGGTAGAAAAAAATCAAATATGGCCGCGTAATTGAACGCACGTCTCAAAAATCTATGCAACGACGCGAAGCTTGTGTCGCGTTCCTATAGCCGTCGCCTATGTATCGCATATTCCCTTGTTCGTAGCAAATACTAACGCTAATTTCCTCGGTCTTTCACCGCCGAATTTCTAATTTCTGATTGATAAATTCGACGATCGTCCGATTCTATTCGACGAAAGAGTCAATGTTAACAATATGTATAGTAGACACCGATTCAACGCGATGCAGCACGATTCGACATCACACGACGCAAAATGCATCGGGAAATTATTCGCTAGTACCATATTCTCTATACATTCCAATAATCGCGCATTACTATCTTCGGCAGTATCGATACTTAGTTACGTACTAAACTTGCTTTCGGACAAAAGACGCGAAAAACGCGGAGCAATGTCGACTGATGTACTTGTGGCAACTCGGTAAAGAAAAATCTAATATGGCTGCGTATTTGAACGTGCGTCCCAAAAATCTATGGAACGACGCGAGGCTTGTCGCGTTCCTATAGTCGTCGCGTATGTATTCTCTTGCTCGTAGCAAATGCTAACGTTACTTTTCTCAGTCCGTCATCGCTGAATCTCTAATTTTTGATTGATAAATTCGACGATCGTCCGATTCTATTACGAAAGGGTCAATATTAACAATATGTGTAGTAGCACCGATTCGGCGCGATGCAACACGACTCAACACGATGCCAAAAGCACCAATTATATGTACCAAAAAATAAGAAGATTATTCGCTAGTAGCATATTCTCGATACATTCCAACAATTGCATATTGCTATTTTCGGCATTACCGATGCTTATTTACGCACTAACCTTACTTTTCACGGACGAAAGGCGCGAAAAGCACGGAGCGATACGGATCGATGTGTCCGGGTTAGCCATTGGGCGCAAAAAGGATCGAAGATAGCTGTGCATCGACTACGTAAACCGAAGATGTGCGATGCATGAAGATTGGAGCACATCTACACGTCGCGGCCACCCGCGACGCCCTTCCTAATTGACCGGTGCTGCCTTCTGAGAGTCAATTTATAAGGCAACACCGTGTGAAGCATATCTGCATGTCTGTATGCATCTATACGTAAGAAACAGCAAATGGTTTCGCGTGCGTGGAGTATTAACCCTTAAACACTAGGATAGGTAGAAATTCACCCATTTTTTAACTGTTGCGATTTGAGAGGCGCACATTACACAGCAATGTTTTACCAAGACTTAAATTATTCATAAATATTTATAGTTTATGTACATTCAAAAAGAATAATAAAAAAAATTATGGTTGAAAATTGATACCTTTTACCGAGTATTCGTTGAGATATAACGTAAAATGTAATCTGACGTATAAACTTTCCCGAAGGTTATGTATGTTTCACATTATGTATGTAGACATTGTGGCGCGTGCCACAAATCTACGCAATGATGCGAGGATTGTTGCATTCCTACAGTCGTCGCCTATGTATTCTCTTGCTCATATTAAATGCTAACGCTAATGCTTTCCTCGGTCTTTTCACCGCCGAATTTCTAATTTCTGATTGATAAATTCGACGATCGTCGGATTCTATTCGACGAAAGAGTCAATGTTAACAATATGTGTAGTAGACACCGACTCAACGCGATACAGCACGATTCGACATCACACGACGCAAAATGCATCGGGAAATTATTCGCTAGTACCATATTCTCTATACATTCCAATAATCGCGCATTACTATCTTCGGCAGTATCGATACTTAGTTACGTACTAAACTTGCTTTCGGACAAAAGACGCGAAAAATGCGGAGCAATGTCGACTGATGTACTTGTGGCAACTCGGTAAAGAAAAATCTAATATGGCTGCGTATTTGAACGTGCGTCCCAAAAATCTATGGAACGACGCGAGACTTGTCGCGTTCCTATAGTCGTCGCGTATGTATTCTCTTGCTCGTAGCAAATGCTAACGTTACTTTTCTCAGTCCGTCATCGCTGAATCTCTAATTTTTGATTGATAAATTCGACGATCGTCCGATTCTATTACGAAAGGGTCAATATTAACAATATGTGTAGTAGCACCGATTCGGCGCGATGCAACACGACTCAACACGATGCCAAAAGCACCAATTATATGTACCAAAAAATAAGAAGATTATTCGCTAGTAGCATATTCTCGATACATTCCAACAATTGCATATTGCTATTTTCGGCATTACCGATGCTTATTTACGCACTAACCTTACTTTTCACGGACGAAAGGCGCGAAAAGCACGGAGCGATACGGATCGATGTGTCCGGGTTAGCCATTGGGCGCAAAAAGGATCGAAGATAGCTGTGCAATCGACTATGTAAACCGAAGATGTACGACGACATGAAGATTGTCGCCCATCTACGCGTCGCGGCCACCCGCGACGCTCTTCCTAATTGACCGGTGCTGCCGTCTGAGAGTCGATTTATAAGGCAACACCGTGTGAAGCATATCTGCATGTCTGTATGCATCTATACGTAATAAACAGCAAATGGTTTCGCGTGCGTAGAGTATTAACCTTTAAACACTGAGATAGGTAGAAATCCACCCGATATTTTTTAACTGTTGCAATTAGATAGCGGCAGATTACACAGCAGTGTTTTACTAAGACTTATAACATTCATAAATATTTATAGCTTATATACACTCAAAATGAATAATAAAAAAAATTATGGTTGGAAATTTATTCCTTTTATCGAATAATCGTTGAGATATAACCTAAAATATGATCTAACGTATAAACCTCACAGGTTATGTTTCACATTATGTATGTAAACATTGGCCGCGTTAAGCAGAAAAAGCTGTTTACTAAGCGCTTATTGATTATTATCTACGTTTGGAGTATTTTTTTAGATCTTCAACAAATCCAGGGGAATGGACCAATCAGAGACGATAATCACTAAGCTCTTAGTAAGCAGTTTTTTTTTGCTGAACGCGGCCATTGTGTCGTTGCACATCTTCGGTTTACGTAGTCGATTGCGCAGCTATCTTCGATCCTTTTTGCGCCCAGCGGCCAGCCCGGACACATCGATCCGTATCGCTCCGTGCTTTTCGCGCCTTTCGTCCGTGAAAAGTAAGGTTAGTGCGTAAATAAGGATCGGTAATGCCGAAAATAGCAATATGCAATTGTTGGAACGTATGGAGAATATGCTACTAGCGAATAATCTTGTTATTTTTTGGTATATATAACTGATGCTTTTTGCATCGTGTTCAGTCGTGTTGCATCGCGCGGAATCGGTGCTACTACACATATCGTTAATATTGACCCTTTCGTAATAGAATCGGACGATCGTCGAATTTATCAGAAATTAGAGATTCAGCGATGAGGGACCGAGGAAAATAACGTTAGCGTTTGCTACAAGCAAGGGAATACATACGCGACAAGACTCGCGTCGTTGCATAGATTTTTGGGACGCACGTTCAAATACGCAGCCATATTTGATTTTTCTCTACCGAATTGCCACAAGTATATCAATCGATATTCGTAATAGAATCGTCGTTCGGACGATCGTCGAATTTAATTTCAATCAGAAATTAGAAATTCGGTGGGGAGGGACCGAGGAAAGTAACGTTAGCATTTGCTATGAGCAAGGGAATACATACGCGACGACTGTAGGAATGCAACAAGCCTCGCATCGTTGCGTAGATTTGTGGCGCGCGCCGCAATGTCTACATACATAATGTGAAACATATATAACCTGTGAGAAGGTTTATATGTTAGATTATATTTTAGGTTATATCTAAACGATTACTCGGTAAAAGGAATAAATTTTCAACCATAATTTTTTTTATTATTCTTTTTGAATGTACATAAACTATAAATATTTATGAATATTATAAGTCTTAGTAAAACACTGCTGTGTAATCTGCAGCTATCTAATTGCAACAGTTAAAAAATATCGGGTGGATTTCTACCTATCTCAGTGTTTAAGGGTTAATACTCTACGCACGCGAAACCATTTGCTGTTTATTACGTATAGATATAGATACTGTATATGCATACAGACATGCAGATATGCTTCACACGGTGTTGCCTTGTAAATCGACTCTCAGAAAGCAGCACCGGTCAAGCAGCAATTAGGAAGGGCGTCGCGGGTGGCCGCGACGTGCACGTAGATGCGCGACAATCTTCATGTCGTTGCACATCTTCGGTTTACGTAGTCAATTGCGCAGCTATCTTCGATCCTTTTTGCGCCCAATGGCTAACCTGGACACATCGTTCCGTATCGCTCCGTGCTTTTCGCGCCTTTCGCCCGTTAAAAGTAAGGTTAGTGCGTAAATAAGCATCGGTAATGCCGAAAATAGCAATATGCGATTGTTGGAATGTATCGAGAATATGCTA
Source organism: Harpegnathos saltator (assembly GCF_003227715.2). Taxonomy (NCBI): domain Eukaryota; kingdom Metazoa; phylum Arthropoda; class Insecta; order Hymenoptera; family Formicidae; genus Harpegnathos; species Harpegnathos saltator. The sequence continues at coordinate 268,838 of NW_020230460.1, read as the reverse complement.
CTAGCGAATAATCTTCTTATTTTTTGGTACATATAATTGGTGCTTTTGGCATCGTGTTGAGTCGTGTTGCATCGCGCCGAATCGGTGCTACTACACATATTGTTAATATTGACCCTTTCGTAATAGAATCGGACGATCGTCGAATTTATCAATCAAAAATTAGAGATTCAGCGGTGAGGGACTGAGAAAAGTAACGTTAGCATTTGCTACGAGCAGGGGAATACATACGCGACGACTATAGGAACGCGACAAGCCTCGCGTCGTTGCATAAATTTTTGGGACGCGCGTTCAAATACGCGGCCATGTTTGAACTTTCCCTACCGAATAGCCATCATAAGTACAAGCGATGTCGACATTGCTCCACGTTTCTCGCGTCTTTTGTTCGAAAGCCAGTTTTGTACGTAAATAAGTAGTACGAAAATAACAATCGCAACGATTACATCTACTTAAAAAATTAATAATATCTTTACAATATAAATAATATCCACGTTCGATTTATGTGTCTTTGCGTCTGTTTGATTAAGAATAAGTAATAAACAACGAGGCAGAACGAAATATTAGCGGTAGAGTAAATAGTAGCGACGATTGTTATCCGACCGGAACAGCGATGTGACGGGCCGCGATCGTTTCATAATTTTCTGGGCGTTCGTGACAGAGGCTAAAAGTCCTGGCGCGGAACAAAAGAGCGAGAAACGTGCGACCGCGGGAACACGGGTCGTAGATTTCCTCCCTCCCCCTTCCTCTGGTTCCACGCGCATTCCATCCCACCGTTTCCCCTCCGTGCGTAACCTTCAACCATGAGCACATATACAGGGTGTCTCTGATCAGGCGCAGCTCCAGGAGCAGATGTAACAGAGCAAGAGCCTCTCTCTCTCTCTCTCTCTCTCTCTCTCTCTCTCTCTCTCTCTCTCTCTCTCTCTCTCTCTCTCTTTCTCCTCCTCGTAGCGGCACGCGATCAAACTCAAAGACGCGAAATTATAATTACGTTGACGAAAGACTAATTTTTTAATAAATAAAAGATGCCTCGGATTAAAATGGATATAATGGTACATTACAACATCTGATATTGAAATTGTCCAAGTTATTCCAATTTCCGATATTTCGTGAGTGTCAAGTATCAGGGAATAAATTGATTAGAGCTTTTAATTAAGAATGGGACGTAACTCGGTAAGATTCTAATATCAAACGCGGCAAGACATTATTAATTCCTTCTAATCCGTACTAATATCCCGACGACAATATCCGCGGAGGATTTAGCACCCTTCATATCAGAGTTCACCAGAGTTTGTCTCCTCCTCGCTTTATTATATCTCCAACTTCGTCCCACGACAACGCGACGAGACCAGCGGCGGCGGCGGCGGCGGCGGCGCCGCTGCTCTGTTCACCCCTCGAAATCTCCTTCCCTCCTTCCCTCCCCCGCAAAAATAGGTCAAGATCCGCGGTGGCGATGGCGCGTCCTCGGAGGACTTCGGGCGTCGGGATGACGGTAGGAAAGGGGCATGAAGGCGGCGGGAAAGAGGAGAAAGGGAGCGACGCGGCGGAGCCGGCGTTAGAGAGGGGCGCGGAGCGCGGAGAGAGAGAGAGAGAGAGAGAGAGAGAGAGAGAGAGAGAGAGAGAGAGAGAGAGAGCTGCATGCTGCACCGTGTGTCGGCATCGCGACATGGAGGGGGAGTGCAGCAGGCGGCGGTGGGGTGTCCGGATGCGGGACGTGGGGCGAAGGGGGGCGACGAAGGGCGACGGGAGCTGGCGGCGGCGCGACGGCAACCGCCGCTCTGCCTTGAACCTCGCACGGTGCATTGCCCGTCGCTCAAGGGCGTCCGCTGCCGCCTCCCTTCGCCCGCCAGCCGCCCCACAAACCCCACATCGACGAGCGCGCGAGCGCTCGATGGAGGCGCGCCGAGCCGCGCCTGGTCTCGTCGTCTTCTTCGTCGGTCGATTCGGGGGCGATACGATTTTCTAGGATACTGAGAGGCTGCCTGAGAAAACATGCTGGGACAATTTTCTTTCACAGAAGACTGATGAGATCGAACGATCGAACCTAACCCTTTCGTCGTCGGCATGAACGTTCGGTCAAAATCATTGTGAAATTTGCAAGAGGTCTTCGACGATTTCGTGACCTCCTCCCGTCTTCGATCCGTGATTGTGAGTGTGTTTTATGTGTAATTCTTTTTTTATACATGATAACAGCGTACTCGTTGCATTTCGATCTTGCTGCTTGTTATTCGATTGTGGACGATATTTCTGCATTGATTACACGTTATTAGAATGGAAACACTTTTCTTTTCGCTCGATACCGAGAAACATAAATATTTGCCAAAATGCGAAATCGGCTGACGACTGAGTTTGCGACTGCGGTATCTGCTAACGATGAAAGGGTCTGCATCGGATACGTATGCGCGACGTTAAAATCAAGGTCGGTTCGAGTTGTATCGAGACTATTAATAGTCCGGCGTTTGTTAGTTTTGAGGCGAGCAGATGTTTCGGTAGGTTTTAATCGACTTTTGGTGCTCCAAACGTCGTCCTTATGGGTTCACCTCGGAGGAGATCGACTGCTCCGCTCATTCAAGGGCAACGACGTTCTCGTTAGCCCAGAGAGAAAGAGTAGGGAGGGGGGGGGGGAAAGACTTTAGCCGCGAACATTGTTGCGCGTCGCAGGAAAAAACCGCACGGCGGATGTACTCGAGTTGAGCCTCACGTCGGCCTGTCGGTTAATCAGCCAGACGGTCCGCGCTTTGTTTTGGCATTTTAATTCCCGGACGACGGCGTGCCACCCAAATAAAAAGAAGACGAACTCAGGCGTTTCTTACCGAACTCCGCTATGCAAATCGCTCGCGCGCGCGATGCAAGAAATTAAGACTCACCGGAGCTGTTTATCGGCGGACCTCTTCAGAGCGCTGTAAACGCATGCGGTTATATTTATAGCGACAGCCAAGCGGCGCGGGTCAAGTGCGCGTAACGCACTTCGTAACTACCGAGATTAAGTCCCAAGAGCGCGAACGAGAAATATCCGAATGACGGGTTGATTCGACGCGAATTAACGCCGGCTAGCGGTTGCGCCCCCCTCCCCCAACCACGGCGGGAGAATAAAAGAGGCGGCCGATCCGCTGCGATGGCGATGCGAGCGAGATGCGATATGCGTCGCGACGATAGCCGGCACGGCGGCAATGGGCGCAGCCATCGATTAAGAACGCATCCTCGGCGAATGACACGTACAAAGGATATCACCGGGAGCGGCGTGAAATCGGCTGATTCAGCGGCGACGTTGCGCACACCTGGCGCGGTAGCGTGCCGAGTTGTGTTTTCCCATGACAGTCGGCCACGGATGACACGAAAGCCTAGAAACCGATTACATCATCTACGGCCGGCTCCACTCTCGCCGAGCGTCTGCGATGTTCACGTGGCCGGTCGCGTCGCCGCATTAAAGACGGAAATCGATAACGTCCGCGGACAGTTGCGTCATGCCTTAATTTATTCGCGCGGAGCGTCTCTCGCCGAATGTTCGCATTCGTGTACGCCGTCGCGTATAAACGCAGCGTAAAAATAGATTGCCGCTCCCGCCCCGCCCCCTGTGCGTAATTCCTTCGATTCGGTCGCGTTAGGTCGATTCCGTGGACGACTCGGGACGACAGCGAGACGGCTCAAGTATATTAAATCGATCGAGGCGACGACGCGTCCGGCGTCGCCTAATTACTCGATGATCCTAATAATCTCCCGTTACATTAGATGGCCGTCTAACGAGACGGCGAGAAACGAGTAAAGGACGAGCGCCGCGCGCGCGCGCATACAAGCGTCCTGTGACACAAGAAGCTAGCAGTGCAACTAGTTGCATAATCGCCTGCATTCCCCGTACTCGCTTATTCGTCGTGAGGCTCGCGGATGCATTCCAGCCGGTTTCGTAGGCGGCTTCTTTCGCGCACCGTTCGCGTTAGATGAGATATTTATCGCGCGATGCGCGATAATACCGAAAGCAGACTCGTCCGTCTCGCTCGCTATCGGATTATCCCGTCAAACGTCGAAGACCCCGTCGGCTTATCGCGCGGACGAGTCAAGTAACAAGAGGAAAAAGCGCAGCCGCGCGCGCACACACACACACCGCGGTATATTTCGCTGAAAAATAAAAACTCAGCGATCCTGAATTATGCAACGCTCTTATTCTCGTTACACGCTCTAGATTCGCTTGCTGAAGCATAAACACGCGATCGGAAATCGCTTTGCGAATGAGTACATGATAATACGAGGTACACGCTTCTGTCTTTTTCTCTCTTTCTCGTCAGGCCACGGTCCAACTTTATCGGGCGCAACACGTTGATGTCGGTTAAAAAAAGGATTAGAAAGGAGGCAGGCGCGGTTATAGGGCACGTTCACTCGCGCGCGCACACATACACACGCACACACACTCCCTCAGGACGAGCGGAGGCAACAGAAGGCGAGCGTCGGAGCAGGACGGAAGGAAGGGCGACCGCCGTCGCGGCGCGGAGGGACGTCGGCTGCGGGAGAAGGTTGAGGTTATAATACCAATGGAGCAGTGGCCGCATGACCTTGCGTATGCGTCTAGGTCGATGAGCCACGGTCATTAAGCGTCTCGCCCGTCGAATCTTCGACGAATTTCTGCGCGACGGACAGCGGCGGGGGACTTACGTAACGCGATCGCGCGAAGAAAAAAACTCGGTTATTTTTTCTTCAGCGGCGCGGCGCGCACTCGAGTGCATTCCTCGATAAGTGAAACGGGACTTGAAGAATCCCAACGTACGCACGGTGCGCTTCTAATCTAAAAAACGTGTGTCTAGGGCCGAGTCCGTGGGTGCACCGTCATAAAACGTGCATCTAACGCGTGTCTAAACTAAAAGAAAAAGAAAAAACAGAGGAAGAGCGAACGGAAAAGATGAAAAACAAACGAAAACGCTAATCGCCGGAGTATATCAATTCGGTCTCGGTTTACTCGAGTTTCTCCGCCCGTGAGAGAGCGAACGCTTGATAGTTTTAATTAACGGTTAGAGCGCGATACGACAAAGTCGAGCGTTGCAGCATTCAATGAGAATGCAAATCACGCGTGTCAGCCGCGCGATTACGGGAGATGCGGCGGCGGGAAGGAGAAGAGGCGTGGAATTAATCGACGTCTCTCTCTCTCTCTCTCTCTCTCTCTCTCTCTCTCTCTCTCTCTCTCGTTCGAACGGGACTTCGTGCCTTGCTTTCCCCGCGCTTCTGCACGCGGCCTAAGTCGGCCGAAATCCCTTCAAAGGATTTATGACCGTGGCGCGAGACCCGAGAATAAATACGAAATAAATCCCAGGAAAACGTCGTAAAAAGAGCGGCCAGAGAGGCCGGGGTGCATTCGCGCGAACTCGAATCCAGCGGCGTCGAAGTGGCTTTCCAGGCGTGATCGACGAGCGGCTCACTGCCAGGTTCTTTGATATAAGACCATCGTCGTCGGCAGCGCGGTTGCGCGCCGCGACTGGTTGCATAATCGCCGCATTCTCGGTGCTCGGTAGGGCTTGCAAATGCATGTAGGTGGTTAGGGCGCGTCCGCGTGTGCGAACGCACGCACGCATGCACGCACGCACGCACGCACGCACGCTACAGCGATGAGCGCGATAGATACGCGAGCGAGAAGCGGGGAGACAGGGGTCGAGAGACAAGTTCGCGGGAAAACATTTCGCATCGAAAGCTTTCGAGGAATCGTGTAATGGACGCAATTATCTCCTCGCGGACTGACGAAACCAATTTTCGAACGCCTCTTTTATTTAGACGCCTAATTATACGGACTCGAATAGATGAATGAGACGAATTTCTTGCGGTGGTGATGATTCATGAATATTCGTCAATAACGCATCATTTCGATTCAACATTCATTACGTTATTGCAGCATTATACGCTATTTCATGACTTCTCACAATTCTCTCTCCTCCATCTTCGAAACGTGTTATGTCTATATCATATCTCCTCCATCCGTCATATTTTTATACGACGATCTAAAATCTCAAGTACGGGCATTGTTTCGAATGCACGAGGTCGTTTCCTCGAAATGATCGATAATAGCGTCGTGAATCACATTTGCGCAAACGCGTATATTACGGAGGAGGAGGAGGAGGAGGCAAAGGCAAAAAGAGCGAGAGAAATGACGACGGCCGACGATAGCGCGCGCGCGCGACTGCAGCCGGTGACCTTGCGTATGCGCGAGTCTGGAATAAGCCTGGAATAAAGCTTGGAATAAGCCTGGACCGATGCGCGACGTGTCGTTGTCGTCGTCGCCACCGTTGCCGTCGCCGTCGTCGCCGTCGTCGCCGCAACGTCGGGAAACATCCAGCCAGTCCACCCCGTCGTCTCCCTTCCCTCTGAGAGCGAGGATCTAACAGGATGCACGCCGCGGCATATTTATAAATACCCTTGACGTTTCTGTCCCCGCCGCGCGTTTTGTGAACGAACGGATGAACGAACGAACGAACGAACGAACGAACGGACGAGCGAGCGAGCGAGCGGGCGAGCCGTCGCGGAAAGACGTTACGAGACGCACGCGGGAGGTGAATGCTTTTCGGCGAGCGCGCGAAAATGCAATCGCGCCGCAGTCAAAGGCCGCTGCGGGGATGAGCTATTTTCTGCGCGTCGCGCGGCCGAGCCAAGGCCGGGAAAAAATTGCAAAGTTCCTCCTTGGCGACTCCCCGCGCGCGGACAGTCGGAAAACGAAGCCTCCTCCGACAACCCTCAACGACAACGAGGAAAACACGCGCTATCTCGAAAAGCGCGCAATTCTTTTATCCCCTTATCCCTTTCATCGCGCGAGTTTATACTCGAAAACGAAGGACCTTTAATAGGCCGACGTTTCGATAACTCGCGAGTTATCTAAATAATATTAACCTATATAACCTATATAACCGCTCTCGACTCGGAATTCTTGCGAATCGCTCGGCTTTTTATCGTTTGATTTCATCATCCGAAACTGCACTCGGCGTAGTGCTTTCTTCTGCCCCCCCCCCCCTCTCTCTCTCTCTCCCTCTCTCCCTCTCTATGTCTCTCTGTCTGTCTCTCCCGTCTTTCTAGAAAATTGCGGTGCCGTTAACTGATTGCGACGAGACTCGTGTTTGCCGACGCTTTAATTTCGCGACGCTCCGGGAAAAAAAAAAAAACACATACACACTCGCCGGGAGCAGAGATAAACGAGAGTCAGAACGGCACCTCCGAAAGCCGATCGCGCGATATATCACGCTGTCGATCCCAAAATCAGTTAAGCCGACAACGATAAGGGAGGCTCGACGGTGCGCTCAGACGGTGTGTATCATCCTCGCGTCTCGCGTCTATCTGTCGCGTCGGTTTCGAGGAAACTTCGGTATATATCTGTCTGTTTTTCGCGAACGCGACCGCTCGTATCTTACCGCAGTCGATATTATTCGTCAAGTTGATCGAACGATGCTGTAAGCCGACTCGCCGGTTACTGCGCGTAGCCGCCTACTCGTTATGTATATTACACAGACAGACACGTGAATGCGTGCGCGTGCGCACGTCGCGCATTCACATTGACGTGACACAAGACGGATTGCAATGTCATATTTCGAAAAAAACAAGTCGCCGACGTGTCGGCCGGGTTCATCGGCCTGATCACCTTAAAACACGCGTAAACATTTGCGAAATTCTGTCTCGCTTACGCGCGCCTTATTTAACGCCGATTAGCAGCTCGGGCCCTCGCACGAGGAAATCTCGCGCGAAATTCCTTATCGCCCGCCGCCGTCGTGTTTGCGGCACATTGTAAAACAATGCCGGGTTATATAAAACCGAAGCGGTTACGAAAGGTCGAATCGCGCGCCCGATGACACTGTGGGAATTTCGGATAACTTCTCGCGCGCTCGAGCCGCGCTCGTCCGCGGACAATGATTGATTAATTGAGACGATTTTATATGTATCGCTCGACACGTTGGACGACACGTTACTTTGGAACTATTCTCTAATCTCTTTCAATTTACCGATATATACGCACAGATAGAGAAATGGCCGACGTATTATGCGACGGAAGTGTGCTATTTTCATAGTTGTTTTCCTCTTTTTCTTCTTTCTTGCCGCAGAGGACACAAAGGTGTATCTGTCGTGCGATATCAATAGCGTCGTATCAGTATCACTTTTTATTGCGTTCTGTTCTTTGAATAGACTATCTAATCTTCGAATAGACTATTTCATCGCTTGGCTCGGTAAAAATTTCATTCCTAATCTATGTACTCGCTCATGGTCGTGCCTTTCGCACTGGATCGTCTTGCACACTTGGTAGTCCGTTTTATTAGTTGATTTACGTCAGAGTCATTATTTTTATAATTAGTATCCCCTTTCCCCTTTCGCCCTTACTAGCTATTATTAGCTATTATCGTTAGTGATCTATCGAGGGCGGCCTTTTTCCGGCTAGACGAATGCGAATGTTAACGACGACGGTCACGAGCAGCACGACGAGGACGACGACGACGACGACGAAGAGGACTACGACGACTACGACACGACAGGCTTGAGTGTCGGTGATCTCACTTTCGGGGAATGCCGTCCGAACGTTTCACCGAAGTGCATCGTTCGTTGTCGCGACAACGATATCGACCTCTCGTATCGCCGACGTGCCGAGCCGCGTCGCGCCCGCCGCGACGCCTCTCGCGGGGTCGAAAATAAACGAGACTCTCTCGCTCTCGTCGTGATGATGGCGGAGGTGGATAGAGAGAGAGAGAGAGAGAGAGAGAGAGAGAGAGAGAGAGAGAGGGAGAGAGAGAGAGAGAGGGAGGGAGAGAGAGAGAGAGAGAGAGGAGGGAGAGAGGGCAAAATTGCGTCTCGCGCCGCGAAAGGAGTATCGATCGCGCGTTATCGTCGGCGGGGCGCGCGTCGGACGGCCGTCGTGAAACAACACGCCGTCGCGCCGCATCGCACACCGCCCCGGTATGTTTTATTCAGTCTCCGAGGAAGCCGCTCCGAATGTGTGTGACATAAGAGGAGCCAATCGGCACGGTAGAACGCACAAAAGCGTAACAGGTCAATGCCGATGTCATTGCGACTCGGCATTGTCCAAGGTCCGGTCCGGTATTGGAGATAATAATGACGAATCGCGACGATGCTTGTTTCTCACTTTATTTGAGCGATAAGTTAATTCAAGCCAAGATAAACAGGTAACGATAAGTCTCGAAAAAAATATACGAAGGCGCTCGTTAAACAAATTTCGCGGAGAGAAAGAGAGCAAAAGCGCGAACACCGGCCGACGACGCGTATCGGTCGAGTGATACATTTTATCTCGCGACTTTGCGTAATCGCGCGACATCCTGCGTACGCTATTATTACCGGCAAGGTCTCGGCCGAAATTCGCGGAAAAAATTTCGCGACCAGACGGTTACGTAACCGAACGATTGTTCGCAATCGATGCCGTCTGCTGCCTCGCCACGCGGCGAAGTGGCCTGGCCGCCGAGCCATCTTCCGTTACGCGCGGCTAATTGCTTTCCCTCGTTTTCTGCAGTTAACCAATCATCGTTATCAGTCCTCCGCCTCCACCGTTACCTCCGCCGCCGCCGCCGCCGCCGCCGCCGCCGTCGCGTTGTTGTCGCGACCGCGCTGCTTCGAATGCGCAACAATCGAGAGCAAATAGCGGGCGAATGCACGACCAACGAAATCGCGTCCGTCGCGGAGTACTCCGCGAAAATACCGTATCAACGAGTATTCTCGTCGGTAATTGGAATCGTCGCGAAAATATCGCTCGCGATAAGCGCAGAATCAGACCGACGTGATCCGCAACTCGTATAATCGGAGCGCGACGGTATCGCGGCGACTTATTATTACTTTGTTGTTCCACTCGAGACGTTTTCTCTTCTCTCTCGTACTTTAGATACCGAGTAATCATCGCTGGCGCGATGTATAAAATACCGCTAATTGTAACCTCCCCTCCTCCATCTCTTTCTCTCTCTCTTTCTCTCTCTCTGTCTGTCTCTCTCTCTCTCTCTTCCCCCTCCTTTCTGCCCGCGGCCCCCTCTATCCTTCCCTCTGTCGTCTTCGCTTCTTCTCTCTCGCCTTCGGCAGGATACGCACTCGCCGTAACGCTTATTAATCGCTTTACGCCTTTATCGCGCTTCTTCGCGCCTCGTTCTCTTATGCAACTCGCGTCCCGAGCGATCGCGCGCGTATTACGAAGCTTCGAGACCGACGACGAATATACACACATCGACGTGCGCGCGCGACTGACAACGTCGCTTGCATTTTCTCCCCCCTGCCCCCGAGGCGGAACCTCGGCCATATTATGTGCGCACGGGCTTCTAACATTTATATTTAATCCCGTGCAACGCCTCGCTCTTTTTTACGCGGCCACTTAAGGGAGTAAAATAAGACGCGCGCGCGCGCGGCGTCGCCTTAACGAACCCTACAAAGTGTGCTTAGAGAGAACGCCTCTAGCGCGCTCATCGCGCACACCTCGCACGTCAAAAGAGTCATCCAAACCGGTTAAGGGGGGGCTAACCCGAAACCGCATTTCTCCATCGGCTCTCTCGGGGCTCCGCCGCGGGGTAGGGCGCAAGGGAGGAAGGGCTCGACGCGAGGGCGAGGGGGGCACGAGGGGAGCGCGACGAAAATCCGGAACGACGCGATCGGAGTCGATGGAAGGAAGAGGAGACGGTCGTAATCGAGAATTTGCTAGCCGCGTCGGGGACTGCCCACGCCCGCTCGATAAACAGAGCCGACCGTGGGAGTGGAGAGGCTTTAACGGCTTGGCAGAAAAGAAAGGAATGAAGGAAAAAAGCAAAGAGCGAGGGAAAAAACGCGATAGGGAGGGGCGGGCGGTGGAAAGAGAAATAAATTCAAGGAAAACCTGCGCACGGGCTTCGAGCGCCGACAGAAACCCGCGCCACCGAGAAGTCATTCTTAATTATCGCGATCTCCCGACGCAGCGCGTCCTCTCCGTCGGCGAGTCTTTGAAAAAACGCGATGTTTATCGAACACATTGTTTGCGGCGGAAAGTGCACTCTCGCTCTCCCAGGGACACCGAGATCTTACATATTCGACTATCATCAGCTGCTATTGTGACTCGTTTCTATGAACTTTTAACATTAATGCACGGCTAACGCACGGCGAGGAGACTCGTCGCTTATGATTACGCCGAGACTCTCGCGCGCGCGCGCGCGTGGTACTGACGAAAGAGAACGAAAGAGAACGAACGAAAGAATCGCTGCGTAGTAGGAGGGTGCGGGCGAGAGAGAGAGAGAGAGAGAGAGAGAGAGAAAGAGCGGGGCGAGCGCGAGCGAGACGGCACGCTCTCGCATGATAGAGCAAGGTGCAATGCTCGGGCGGCGATGCACAAACAGCGTCGGGCGTCGCGGTCCGCACCAGCCAAGGTCACCCGGGTAATGTCCCGATGCCCCCTATGCAGGACAAATTCAGCCACTCGGCCGAAAGCGCTCTCGAGTCTGCTCCGGCGCGTCGGCGGGACGCGCGACGAGCGGGCGGAGTGGGCAAGGAGGAGGAGGAGGTGGAAACCGCCTGTCCCCCTTGCTCCTCGCTTCCCCTCGTATCCTCCCCCTCTCGTTTGGAATCCACTATCAAGAAAGACGAGAGAGAGAGAGAGAGAGAGAGAGAGAGAGAGAGAGAGTTCTGTGTATGTGTGTGTGTGTGTGTGTGTGGTTAAAGCCGGTGCAAAGCGCAAGCGCTCGCGTCCGCTCGGAGCGTCCGAGCGGACGCGAGCACGTTATGCAACGCGCGATGCGGCGCGCGCGAGCGAGCGAGCCAGCGATCGCGAAGAAAGCGAGATCGAGCGAGATCGTTGAAAACGCGTTAATTCCATACTCGTGCGCGCGAGAATCATCTCGGACTTATCAGTCGGTTGAATCGGCAAGGCGTAATAAGGGAAACATGTAGATGATGGGGATAGACAGATACGCTGCTCGCAGCAATTAAGGATTTACATTGCAAGTTGAGATAGACGCTGAGAGATGTATTCAGCGTTTTATCTGCTTCGTCATACGAGCATTCGAAGAGGCGATCTCGCAATTGTTCAGAGATATGTTAATAAGTTCATAAGTAAGGGTGGGTCGATTGGCGCTTCACAGTAGAGTCATCGGTTTCGAGACGACGTCGTTGCGAGGATCAGTCCGAGCTCGGTGCGTCGTGGTTGAAAACTCGAATTTCGAGCCGCAGGACGATTTGCTGTCTCGAAAAGTTGATCCAGGGGCGAAAACGAAAAGAAAATTAACGTAACCGACGAACGTGGTTTCTTTGCTACGCTCGGTATCATAATGAAGCCGCATCATCGGCCGAAAACAATTTATTACATAAATAGATGTAAGAGAGAGAGAGAGAGAGAGAGAGAGAGAGAGTGAGAAGGGGGGGTCTCTTTTTCTCTTCCGCTGGAAAGGCTTGAGCTCGGTAAACATGACCGAAGTGGCGAAGAGTGCCCACACGTGTTGGACATTGTTTTTGCACGAAAAATCGCGCAGGGGAAAAAAGCGGGCGCCATTGCGCACTCGCATCACGCCCGTGCAGAGCGCTACTTATTTTTATGACGAACGGCTCCGCGGCGCGCACGCTATCACGGCCGGCTTCGTGGAATATTTTGTTTGTGGCGCATCCGTCCGCTGACGAAACCGGATGACGCTCGGGACTGAAAGTCAAGCGTGTCTCCAACGAAAGAGAGCGAAGAATAATAAAAAATATGCATACGCGTCGTGCGTGGGACGCATAGCATATCGAAGAGCGCCGGTGGGGGGGGAGAGAGAGAGAGAAAGAGAGAGAGAGAGAGAGAGAGAGAGAGAGAGAGAGAGAGAGAGAGAGAGATCACGGAGCTTTTAAATATCCCTGATATTTTTTGTAGTAGTAAGAGACGCAAGAGAGCGAGTCACTGACACCGGCAGAATTCTTTCTCGAAATTTTCCTCACACGCGCACACGTTTCGCCCTTTTGTCGTTCTTTTTATCGCCGCAATAAAATGACTAAAGTCGCAAATTTCTATATGATATCGCGCTTGTAAAAAGATCTAACCGAGATTATCAGGTGGACGATATCTTAATAATGATACAACGATAATGATGTCTTATAAAGCTACAAATTTATAACGTTTAAGCGGTTCCGATGTTCATGTAATTGCTGGAATGGCTGAGCCATCACGCTCGTTTTAGAGCCTTTGGTCTCTCGGGTCACTGAATCCATCGAGATCTCTGAAGATCTGATCCTCCATATTACACTCGCTGGACTACAAATTCTGCAGAGATTTATGGTAACATCTTCCTCATACGATATTCCGAAATCTTGAAACGTTCGAATGCTTGGAACCCCGTCATTTTCGCACGATGTGCGGGCTGTGATGCGACTTGTTAATTCTGTCGATGCTGCCGCTTGATTTTCGCCTCGGATTTCCTCCACGTCTCCTCCACGTCATTCAGAATCCCGCAGTTCTCAAAAACGCGGCTCCCACTTCGTAAAATTCGGGAGAATGCGCAAGGAAATTGCGACATCGTGTTAACCGCGCCTCTCGTTCTCCACGCGAAAAACGTCAGCCTTGGCGGACGCCCAATTAAGCGCTCTTCTTTTCAATATCATCGCGTCGATGCGCAGACGCGCTCCACGGGCAAAATAATAGGCGTTGCGTGGCTTTTCGGAGCACGCGCGTGCGCGCGCGCGCGGAAAAGGCAATTATTCACGAACCGGTGGATAAAACCGTTCCCGGAACGATTCGCGACTTTTCACGCTCCGGTGAACTTTTCGCCGGAATTCACACGATTTCAATAGCGCGCCGAAAACGACCGGCAAAAATTCACGTCTCGCGCCGTAAACTTTGTTTCTCCCGGCGAATCGATGATTTCGCGAGGGCCCTCGATCGACGCTCGGGCGATCCTGATTTCGAACAACCGCGGTAGATTACAGCTCCTTTCTGCGAAACGCACGCAAGCTCGCGTTCGCGATTTACGTCGGCGAATTTCGCAGAGAAAAAATTACGCCACTCTGTGCAAGCTCGTCGCTGGCACGCTCGAGCGTGGGAGTTATCAGAGCGCGTTATCTGCCAATGACTATTTCAACGTGATATCCCGGCGAATTGGCGCGAGACGCGCAGTCGCGAGCGCGGGCATTGCCAAACTTAAAAATAGGCCATTTTACGTCGAACCGCGTGGCGCGTCCATTCTCAAACGCGCGCGTGCTACGGGAGCGTCGTCGTTTGGCGCGTGTCGCGTTTCGCGTTCTAACGATTTCACAATGTCTCAGCGTGTCGCATCGCCGTGAAATCACTGTCTCTCGCGCACGTGGCTTCCCTGTTTACCCATTCCGGCCGGTTAGCGAACAGCGAGTGCGAACTTTGCGCGTCTTCCTCCGTGGCGGCGCGTGGCGCGTCATTATTTGGCGTCGCTCTCGCGTTGTCGATGTAAACCGCGAGTTTAATCGTCACATTTCACGAGTGTTTTCAATCGGAGGATCAAACTGTTGATCTCACTCAGAAATGTCGCAGTATTGTTAGAAGCACTTTCATGAATACACAACTGGAAATCAGTTGAAAACAAAAATAAAATTACGACGAGAACGCGCAGGCGCGCGCGCGAAATGCGTCGTTCTCGTTTCGGGGAATCTCGAATCACATGGCTCGCAATCGTCGTCGTCTCTTTGTTGCTGCCATCAGAGGACTGCACGAGACTCATTATCCTCGTATCAAGGCTCCGCAACGGTTCATCGTCTCGGCAAAGAAACGCGCTCGTAAAGGAAAATAACAAGTGGAATTAATGTCGCGTCGCGCATTTGCATACGTCTGTTTATACTGGGTGATCCGAAATTCCCGCATTCGGAATACAGGACACGATACTTTATGCTAAAACAAACAACTTTTTCCTTTAGCAAAATTGCGTCCGACAAATAGGTTTTGCAGAAGAGCGTGTTAAATTTCATGAATAAGCGCTCTTGTCTATGTAACGCTCAGGGCCGGCACGCGCGCGCGCGCTTCACTCGCGTGTACCTAGTCCGTGATTAGTAACCATAAGTAGTAGTGTCTTTTAAGACGCTCATACGGTTCTCTTGTGATTAGGTGATACGACATTTTAAGACTGTGCTTAAGACAACTTTAAATAATAAGAATCAATTATGAACAATACCGGGATTTGACCTGCTTTCATATTTGTATTGCTTAAATATTGAAAAGTTAGTAAAATAAGTACTGCCTTTATTTCTTACGTAAAAAATGAATAAAATATTGTCTGATTGCACAATATTATCTGAAAATAAGGACAAATGTAAATAGTAATATGTTTTGCGAGCTGTCAGCGTTCTATTATTCCAAATATTGCACAATTACGTGATAATTAAATAGTATCATTAAATTTAAAGAATAATTTACTGATCGAACGTATACATGGGAGTATACATATTTGTAACAGTGATTACAAGTAAACATTTGAATTAACGTCTTTTAAGAGCTCTCTTTTCATTTCTTTATAATAGAAAATACAAAGAACTTATCTAAAATTCAAATTGTGTGATATACTCACTTCGTGACTCACGTCACGGTCTACATTTATTTATTATTGCTTATGCACGTTAGCCTTTCATTACATACTTCCCTTACATGTTTCGATTGTTGCGAGGAATATTGCTATAGTCTCAATAATTTATTTTCTTAACCAACTTGACCATTGAGGCTATAGCAATATTCCTCGTAATAATCAAAACATGTAAGGAAAATATGTATTGAAAGGCTAACGTGCATAAGCAATAATAAGTAAATGTAGACCGTGACGTGAGTATATCACACAATTTGAATTTTAAATAAGTTCTTTGTATTTTCTATTATAAAAAAAGTAAAACGAGAACTCTTAAAAGACGTTAATTCAAATATTTTACTTTTAATCACTGTTACAAATATGTATATCCCTATGTATACGCTTGATCAGTAAATTATTCTTTAAGTTTAATGATATTTAATTATCACGTAATTGTGCAATATTCGAAATAACAGAACGCTCACAGCTCGCAATACATACTATACTATTTACATTTGTCTTTATTTTCAGATAATATTGTGCAACCAGACAATATTTTATTCATTTATTAGGTAAGAAATAAAGGCAGTACTTATTTTATTAACTTTTCATTATTTAAGCAATACAAATACGAAAAAGCAGGTCAAATCCCGGTATTGTTCATAATTGATTCTTATTATTTAAAATTGTCTTAAGCACAGTCTTAAAATGTCGTATCACCTAATCACAAGAGAACCGTATGAGCGTCTTAAAAGACACTACTACTTATGGTTACTAATCACGGACTAGGTACACGCGAGTGAAGCGCGCGCGCGCGCGCGTGCCGGCCCTGAACGTTACATAGACAAGAGCGCTTATTCGTGAAATTTAACACGCTCTCCTGCAAAAACTACTTGTCGGACGCAATTTTGCTAAAGGAAAAAGTTTTGTTTGTTTTAGCATAAAGTATCATGTCTTGTATTCCGAATGCAGGAATTTCGGATCACAGTATAGGCGCGTTCACTTTCGCCGAAAACGCCGGCGAACCAGATAGAAAGACAGAAGGTCGGGAGCCTTTCGACGCTCGTACGGCTATTTGCATAGACGCGATTTTTGCCGAGAGACGTTACGTCAATACGCGTTTCGTCAGCTATGGGACGCGCGCAAACGGGCCGGTTTTTATAGCGTGCTAAGCTGATCCGTCAATATTCACGGTCACGCGTCCCGTAAATCTCGATGTAACACCAATTTTGCAACGGACACGCGAACTGACGTCTAACGCGTCACCGAGAAAGACACGGCGATCGAAAACGGAGAAGAGAATGGAAATATGTAACTCCCGTTCTTTCCTCTTCTTTCTCCCCTCTCTCCCTGTGTCAGTCTCAAAGAAGACAAGTTGTAGAATGGAGAGCGCCGTCCTTTTTTTTAAACACGAGCGTTCGGCGATTTGAATGCAGACGGGCGCGGATTTATTATCCGTATCGACACGACGGGGATTGCGGCGGGAAGGACGTAATATCGTGCCGCACAACGGACTTTATGAGCCGTGTTCCTTGAGCTATTTCCGTCCCGACAATCCCGAGAGAGAGAGAGAGAGAGGGGGGGAGAGAGAGAGAGAGAGAGAGAGAGAGAGAGAGAAAGAGAGAGAGATACGTTCCTAAACGTACGACGACCCCATTCGGCGGAAGAACGCTCGTATCGACAGACATTCCGCCGCGATGCCACTTGATTAAAACCGATCTGCCGCGATTGCATAACGTCGCAGCAGCGGCGCGAAGAGAGGCGCGCGAGACGCGTCGAAGTTGCGCCGCTGCCGCGCGACATTTTCTACGCGACACAAATCTCTCCGTCGCGCAGTTTGCAACTCGACTCGCGCGAACATTCACCGTCGAACGGCCGTTTTCCAAATTGGGGCGCTTTTTTCGGGAGCGGGGAAGCCCTGCTACGGCCCTACGAACGGCCGACGAACGATCGAAAGGGATATTCATATTTCAGACAATTTCGGCCGCAGACTTTGTCCGCGATGGAAATTTAATTTCTCATTATTAATCTAACCGAATTATCGCACCGCCCGCGCCACCGCGATATTACATATTTAATAGCGCGTTAATTTTCGACATCGACAATTTTCTCATCGCGAAACTCTCGCTCGGTGCTCGTTTATTCCACATCGAGAGTCAACAGCTCGCGAACCGCTATTCCGACGTAACGTTACATCGTGCCCGCCCCGTATAGCGCATTGCGTCACGCTCTCACGGAATCAAGCCACGTCGCCGCGGGGATTGTTATCCTTTGTGATTTCCCCGGCTCGCGCGGCAAGATCGATATGTAATCCCCGGCGTGCGTTGCCTCTCTCTCTCGCGCTTCTCGCGCGAAATGCAGGCCGCGACGGACGGACGAGTCTCTCTCGTCTTTATCTCTCCGCGAGAGCGCGAGCTATTTCTGAATGCCGAAATTTAAGGTGCCGTTGCACCGGACGTCGACGTCGAATCAAAGTCGAGCGAGTGGGTGGCCGTTCTCGGACGAACGAGCGAGAGCCGCCGAACGACCGCGGCTAAACCACAGACGCGCGCAGACAAACGCACGCACACGTGTGTGCGTAACGCAGCGGACGAGTGCGTTGCTATGGCACCAGCCCGCCCGCAGGCACCGCCTAGGACAGGTCAGTGACAAAGCAAGGTCACGTCAAGTGCTTCGAGGGCTTTCAGTATGCGCCCGCCGCTGCTTGGCTCTTCTTCGTCTGCCCTCTAGCGAGTGAGAAAGGGAGGGAGGGAGGGAGAGAAAGAAGAGGAGAGAGGAAACCTCGTTTCCTCGGTATTTTTTCCGCCCCGTAACCCGAGCCGCCGCCGCGCCGCGCCGCGCCGCGCCGGTGTAACGCGCGCTTGTAGATTCGCCGGTCGGATTAATCTCGCTCGCGTTAAACGCGCTTTATCGCCGACCCGCCTCCGCGAGAAAGCGCGTCGTTGCGCGCGTAGGTCGAGCGCGCACGTCGTCGATAACGTCGCGCCTCCGACGACGCGCGTTCGTTTGTCGGCGGAGCCCTCTGGAGACGAGAGCTGCATCGACGTCGATTCCACCGAGAGAAGCATTATGGCGAAGCAAATTTGTTCACTTTTGTTAATGACGATTACGTCGTGTGATTAGCGTTTAGACCTGCGATTCAGAATGCTTTTACTCGCGTCAGAAAGGACGCGACTCGACGCGCCTGTCCCGAGGGCCCTTTGGCGGGATGCGACTCCGACTCCTGTCCAAGGCGATCCGGCCAGCGACGTATCACACGCGAAAAAAAAATCGAACGTAACGTCGCGGGGTTTTTGCTAAGAATAGACACCGTAGGCGCCCGCGCGGGCGAATTATCATACGAGGAGATCGTAAACAGTTCTCTTTCCCGGATCTCGGCGCGCGACCCTTCCCAGCGCGCATTTGTTCTCTCTCCTCTCTCTCTCTCTCTCTCTCTATGTGCAATTTAGAAATGACGAAAACTGACCGTATAAGTTTTTCGGACGATTACTAGCCAAGTCGGCGATGTCATCGCATGACTCTCGTTTTCAGGGTCACTGACATTTATTTCGGTCTAATATGCTTGAATAGCGCGTGAATCGCCGCGGATGAAATATTCGTTCTCTTTTTGTAGCCTCTGTGGAAATGGTTTGGATTGGGAGATTCATTATTTCCAAGGTTGCGACGGAATCGGATTTTCGCAAGTATGAAACCGAGGTCGAAAGTCCTAATTTGCGACACGACACAGTCGCTTGTATTTTCTTTGAGTGTTTTTTACGAGCAATTAAGAATTTTGCGACGAGAAAGTCCAAAAAGACGGAGTGCAGTATTACATACGCGAGAGCTTGCAGATTTCACGAGACACATTTCTCATCCGTGAACATTTTCATTGGCGGCGAACTTTACATAATTTAACGTTCTACCGCGTCCGATCACTTTCACATTTTTCCGAGTGCGTTTTACGTAAAGAAACAATGTGGCTTTGCAAAGGGAGAAAGAAGGAGAAAGAAAAAGAAACAACCAGCACGTATACAGTGTTACGATGTGAAAGCGGCCGATGAGAGTGATCGCGTGTCGTAATTAAATTAATGACCGAATGGCTAATCCTGCCCGTCTTTGTTCTCGTTTGCGTGAAATCCCGTTCTTCTCTCTTTCTCTCGGCCTCTCTCTCTCTCTCTCTCTCTCTCTCTCTCTCTCTCTCACTCTGCAGCGCCGAGAAGTCAATTCGAAAATGTTGGACAATTTCAAGCAGCGTGTGTTGTCTTGATAAAACCAATTTAATTTAATAAACCAAGTTTCTCTTTATTGGCGCGTGCCGTGAAAAGGAGACGAGAAAGAAAGAAAAAGAGATTGCAATCCGAGATCAGGAAAAATAGGAACGTGTTTACACGGACGAAGATATTTTTTTAATAACGCTATTGGGCGAGGAGAGCCCCGGCCTCGTGATTTCGCCTCGCTTAATCTTTTTTATTCCGCAGCGCGGTATAAATTCCGCGCTAGAAACACGTCTACGCGAAAACGGATAAAAGAAAACGTCGTCGTCGTCGTCGTCCGCCACGAACGCGAACAAAACAGTCGCGGCGGCGCGAGCGCGTGTCATCGTACGCGCGCGCGGTTATTTTTCAACATCGCGAGCGGCAAAATTAAAAGCAATAATATTGTCGGCCCCGCGAATGACAACGCAACCAGCGGCGTGGCGTTGTTTATCGAAGGAGGTAAACGAGGCCACCCGCGCGATATTTTCCGCCTCTCTCGTCGCCCGACACGCAGAATGACGGAGCGTTTTCGCGCTCGACCCGCGGCGATTCTGCGACAACGCGGGGAATCGATTACGCAAATGTCGAAGCTCCCTGAAATAACACGCGCGCTCATCGATTCTCTCTCTTTCTCTCCCTCTCCCACTCCCCCTCACCCACTCTCCGCGCCACTTGGAAATAGATCGCGCGAGATCGGATCTCGAGTGTCGGTCTTGCGCGATTGATTACGTTTTTTCTCGTCGTATCCAGAAAATGCGCTTCATCACTTCGGAAATGAATTCGCGTCGCTTAATGCCGTATCGTTATCTCTCTCACGATACTCTACGTCTCTATCGTGATATTTTCTTTGCGGGAATTCCTGAATAGCCGCTACTTGGTCGGTCTTTAATTCCTATATTATCTCCATATCTCTCTCTCTCTCTCACTCTGGAGTATCGTCTCGCATATCTCGTCACTTCAATCGGCGCTATCTGCGCCGTTATATATTATTTACTCGACGCTGACTTTTTCCTCAAAAAGTCCAAAACTCAGAGAATTACCCTAGAGCATAATAATTATACCATCATGACGATAACAATGTTTTTGCAGTGAGTCATTACGACACTCGAGTAAAGTAACCGAATTTTTCCTCGAACGTCGCCGCGATGCTTTTCGTAAACCTTGCGAACGCACGCGATTGCGTAATACATTACGCGTCGATCTGCGTTCGCTTCGCATCGCACCGGGAAATTAAAAGAATCGTCGCGGAACGTCGCGTCGGCTTTCGGCCGCGTAAACTTAACGCGATCTGAATTTTCGCCGGCAGGCCGTCGCCTTTTGTTGTTCCCTCGACGTGGAAGAGAGCGACTTCGCGGTATCGTCGAGTCGATAAACGATTCTATGAACGTCGCAATCCGCCGTAAACAATTTCCTGATTGCTCGCTACGACTGCTCCATGGTTACGCTGTAAGCAGTCGTCAACGCCAAATAAATTTTCGCCGTTCGCGCTTTTGTTAAATGTCACGTGACTCGAAAGGTCGCAAACGCAGTCGCGTGACATTAAGATGCACAGTTAACTCGATTCACGCACGTAACTCATCTCGGAATCGTCGGCCGGGCGTTTATCGCGAGACGCTCGTTAGACGTTGGCGAGATAAGCCCGGCGCAAATTGGACGGCTTCGAGTATCCATTCGAGTCCCCGTTTTCGACACTAAAATGGACGAAGGCCAGAGAGTGACGCGAAAGGTTGAACGAACGTGAAACAAGATTCGTTAGCGAAAGGGGGCGGCGGACGGGTGGCAGGCAGGCAAACCGGAGTGAGAGTTTCTCCAGGGGTCATTGACAAGCGACGGATTTACGGCGGTGTGCGAATGAAACGAGCGAGCGAGCGAGCGGCTGCCCGATGTTCTCGGAGCGAAATGCCGCGTCGACGACGCCGAGCAGCCGGACGCGGAAACCGTGCAATTATTTTCTTACGAGAAGCGATGCCTTGCGTCACGATGTGCTCGATGGAAAAGCGATCGGCCGGCCGGCCGGCCGGCCGGTCTGCCGATCTGTCACGTTCCGGTACGGAGGGAGAAAGCGGAAGCGTCCGCCCGACGACGATGACAACGATGTCGCTCCCAACACTTAGCATCCGATGATATAGGAAAAAAACGAGATGTCGCGGCGTTATTACGTCGAATGACGAGAAGAGTGCGCCGATCGCGAAATCGTAACTCGGCGACTTCGGCGAATTCGTGACGTTTCTTGAAAGAACTATGACGACGCGCTGCTGATTGGCGAAATCCGCAATTGACGAGAGCCACGTAGACGCGATCGTCGTCTTCGTATTTCATCGCGATCCGAGGTAATTGACCGCGCCGCGTTCGACAGCTCCGGTTCACCCCCGGACCGACATCGGAGAAAGTCGGCGTGAAACGGGAAATATCGTTTTCCACCTTATACAGGTACTTTGTCGCGCGGCGAGAAGGCGTGATAGCGCACGAGCAAAAAGTCCACACGGCAGGCAGCGTTGCGGCGGTCGTGTAAACAATATTAACGATTACTTATCAAGCGGCAATCAGCACTTACGCAAGTGCGGTTAACGCTTAAATAACCGATGCTTATTTAACCCTTGACGAGATATAACGCGGCTGTTAATAATTTACATCGAGAGTGGAAATGTATCAATTCCTCGTAGGATTTCCTCATCTCAGCCGACTTTGATAATCTCAATGACTCGACGTTAGTCTCAAATCTCACCCAAGAACAAGCACACTCCAAGCCGTGCGGATTCCGGCGCTTAAACGCTGCAGCTTTTGTACAACAATTACGCGTTTCCCGCGTTCGTGAGGGGGTCGCCAGGTCGACGTGGCGGATCCGCTTGGCCCAATTTTTCGCTCGTCGGACTCGGCTCGACACGTCACGCTACGGCATTGATCGACCGTCACCTGGCCGGAAGGAGCCCTCAAACGCTTACCTGTCCGTGACATAACGAGCAGGCGAGTACACGAACGAGCGAGCGGCCGGGTCCCAGGCATTTTCACCGGCAAATATTACGACGAGGCCGATTCGTCGTCGTCGTCGTCGTCGTCGTCGTCGTCGTCGTCGCCGTCGTCGCCATCATCAGCGCGATGACTCTCGCGAGCGCGCGCGAGCATGACGATTCGCGAGGGAGCGCGCACAACAAGAGAGAAAGGGGACACGAAGGGGCGAGGGAGAGGAACCGGCGGAAGAAAGACGCGGTGTGTTGCGGCCAGTGTCAGTGGCCTTGCTTTCTGCGACCCACTTTCTCGCCCGGTACCATCAGCGAGAATACGCGTGCACAGGCAAACACGCACACACGAGCGCGCGCGCGCGCGAATGAGCGAGCGAGCGAAAAACGTTGGTGCGGGTAGCTGGAAAAAGGTTCGTCGCGTTTCCGCGCGGAATTCGGAGTGCGGCGGTGCGGCAAGAAGCGTCGTGTCTTGCCGTCCGGAGGAATCGAAATCGGGATGCGATTTTCGCGCGGAGATTTTTGCGACCCGACGTAGATCCCGCTTCCGTTTTACCCTCCCGTTTTACCGTCCTGTGGACGAGTGAAACTCCGTTTTTATCCACGTCGGCTCAAAGATCGCTTTCTGCTTGCTGCTGACCGACGCACTGCTGTGCGACTCCGAGTCGGCCGCGAGAAGCGACAAGTGCGACCGCTCGTCCATTCGCGAGGCCCGCTACAAGATGCAAAGTGCTGTCTGAAGCGGACTTTACGGATTATGGACACTTACCTCATCCTCGCCGGTGAAGCAACCGGCTCCGCGCGTCCGGATACGCGTCGGATCACGCGAGGGGATGGGTTTCGCGCAGAGCACAATTAATCGAAACGCGAGCAATCCGGCCAGCCTAATGCGTCGGGACCGAAATTAACATTGATTCATCGACTAACTCTCGACTTGTTGTACACTTTGCATACGCGTACGCGCGCTATGAATTACGTTCCCGGCGAGTAACTCAGCTCTCGACTCAGCGCGCTCCGTCGTAGCGACATGCGTGCGTGCGTAAGACGAATAATAATTACATTGAAAATTATCTCGGAGAAACTCACTCGCGGCTAGTCCAGCGGAGCCGACGAGACGTCGCGGAACCGCGCGCGCACGTACGTACTTCTACGTTGATTATAGTCGTTTCTAAGCCGACTTGCGTAAGCTGCGCGACACGCACGGCGTGTGTTATTATCGTGACGATACGGTTAACCGTCGGGGAGCCGAGGAAGGGAGGCAAGACGGGCAAGGGTGCGGAGAGAGACGGTTGATAATTAAGATAAAGTGAGTATCGAAATGTGTCAGCGTCGTGTGGTAGAGAGCCGGTAGAAAGTAAAATTAGCTCGAAGAGAGGCGAGGCGAGGCGAGACGAGGCGTTCACGTTCGTCGTGTCCGCACATCCTGCTGGGTTGTTGACACCTGGCGTCGATGACGAAGACGAGAACGCGGCGATTGGAAAAGGTGTCGATGCTAACGCGGCATTGCATTAGTATCTCTACGCCAGCCGTTACAATCGGTGTCGTAATCGGCGGCCGGCCGATCGACTCGCGACAATAGCGAAAAATTCGCGCTCGGCATCTGCGAGCGCCTCGCTCTCGTCCCGTCGCACGGCTGATCCTGCGAGAAACTGCGTGAACTTTCGCGAGACGTCAAATATCAAATCCGAATATAAAACAGACAACAAATATCCACTTTGCGTCGCTGGGTCCCCGCCCCGCCCCCAAGTGGTCGATTCAATCCGAGATGCGCGAAACGAAGCAACTTGGCTTTCCGTCACGTTTGAAGATCTTTCTTTTTTCCCCCTGCGACCATTTCCTCGCGTAAAAATTTTCTTTCGTTATCGACCACTTGCGAACGGCATGATTAGAGCGGAGCTCTAAATCCGCGGTTGCGCGTGCTCAAGTCTGATGTGAGAGCGAATTATAGCGAATGACATAAGCTCTTATCCGCCGTGTAATTATTCTTCAACGCGCGTCGTCTGTTCCTGGAAGAAGCATAAAGGATCAAAATTATCACGACGAGTCTCTCCTCTCCTCTCTCCTCTCCTCTCCTCTCCTCTCCTCTCCTCTCCTCTCTTCTCCTCTACTCTCCTTTCCTCTCCTCTCCTCTCCTCTCCTCTCCTCTCCTCTCCACCGGCGCGGCTCGTCGCGCGCGCCGCGAGAGAAAGAGAGAAAGCGCCGGAGGACGCAGGTAGGGAACACGACGAAAGGGAGAACACACGCGTGCGCGCACGTGCGAGATAAGCCGATCGTGCGATAGCTGGTGTCACGCGTGCCGGAACGCGTGTCTCGCACGCAAATACGCCCGCCACACTTGTATCGTATTGTATTGCGCTAGCAAAAGCTCTATCGCATCTATTCAAACTGGGCTGCAAAGGTGATACGACGGCGCGCTGCTTTTCGGCCGGCGATTCTTCTCGTTGTCCACGCGATATATAAATTGGATTGTTTGTCCTCTCCTCTCCTCTCCTCTCCTCTCCTCTCCTCTCCGCTCTTCGCGAAGCGAGGAAACTCTGTTTTTAAACAGCAAACTCGGCCTTTAAGCAGCAAACCGTGAGGAGCGTGATAGCTGACGACCTGAACACCGCGCGATGTCTGATGTTATTTGTTAGAAATTTATAAACGAACGGCATAGGCACGAGGAGCGTTCAAAAGCTTCCCCGAAAGTGGTTATTCCTCGTAAACAGAGTGCTATATTTATAATTAATTGATGCGGTATTCGCGACACACACGATATTTAACTGCACGATATTTAAATTGAATGGAAAAATTCATCAGCGAATCTTGCGCCATCACGTTAACTACTAGGGGGCAATATTACGTGAATACCGATGGCGAGATTTTAGCGCACCCTTTCTCCAGATTTAATTCCATCAGACTGTTTTTAATCCTCAATTTCAAAAAAGCACCAAAGACTTGCGGTCGATAGATGAAGCGGAAAGATTTTGTAGTGCAGTGGCTAAAATCAAAGAGCGCCGATTTCTGCCACAAGGGCATAGAACGGTGGCGGCACCGCTATGGAAAAGTGTTTTAATCTAAATGGAACATGCGTTGAAAAATAAAGCGTTCGATTCAGTTGGCCGTTTTTTCATTTACATTTTCCGGGAACTTTTTCAACGTCCTACGTACGTATTATCGACGCGCGACGTCTCTCAGTCGCCGTTGTTCCCTCCACCTTCGAGTCCATCCTCAAAAGAGCCGTTCGTCGTATTTACGACGATCTTTCAATGATAAAGTCCTGAAAGAAACCCCCGCGGGGCGGGAGGGGGGAGGGGGGGCAGAGGCGAATTGTTGAAACGCGTGCGAGAGTTTGGTGATCGCGACCGCTCATTTTTCGCGGGGTCGCTCCGCACGGCAATCCAGGCGATTCGATTTGACACGTAATCGCGTACGCGTGTAACACAGCACGGTCGTAAACGTGTAATACGAGACACGATGTGTCACGTGCGCTTGACCGCACGCATGAGAAGCACACGTCGGTGCGTAACGCGAGCGAGCGCGCCGGCGCATCCGCTTTTATAGTTGGCAAAGCGCTACCGCGTGTAATAGCGTGTAATGCCCGGCGCTTGTTCTTACGAGTTCGCGATTGCACGGCGAGTAACTCGCGGCCGAGTGAATAGAGCAGAGCCTGTAACCGTCCGTGAGCCGCGCTCGCTCACTCATTACTCGAAACGTCTCCGGATACCGCCGCGCGTAATACGCGCGATTTTGCGTGAGCATTCTTCGACACTTTCGGCGACACGAATTCGCCGAATATCGCTTAACGCGAGCTGCCCGAGAAGCTTCGGTCTCGCGTTTCACGTTAAATCTTGATATTTGCCTTCGTACGAAGAATATGCGCGATTTTTCGCTCAGCGGCAAAGGACGCGGTCTCGCATTCTCGCCTCGTGTTTAAATTCCTATGTGTTGCGCGAATGGCGAAACAGTTACGCGGAGCAAACAACTGCGCCTGCGCGATTACGTGATTGATATTAGAATTCTGAATGTACATTCTTAGGAATATATACAGGGTGTTCGAAAAACTTACAGGACAAACAATACACCTACTGCACCAAGTAAAGAATGCTGTAAATATAGGTGAAAAAAAATCAATTTATTCACTTCGTCAACGTTTCTCGATTCTTTGGTTTGATTGTGTGCTCTCACTAATGACGCGCGGGAAATATAAATGTACATAAATATTCGATTTATCCGATCGGCAGAAGCGCGCGCAACCACATCGTCGGCGTTACCTCACATTCGGAATCGCGTTCCGCTCGCTTCCGGCGCTGCCGCGGCTCTTCTTAATGCGCGCGCCTGTCGTACCAAATCAACGCATCTAATTACTCCGCAACATATAAATTAGCGCGTACGCCGATGCAGCCGCGAAACGATCGCGCGTCCGCCGCTCGAGCGCGACTCGCGCGCTCGTGAAAGCCTCGACATTTGGCGCGGTGGCGCCTGTCGACGAGCGTTTCGCTTTAGCGCGGAATACAGGAGTTACATAAAAGTCGAGTCTCGGTACAACGCTCGCGCGCGCGCGTTGTGGAAGGCCAATGTCCTGACCGATCGCCGGCCGCCGGCCGTCGCGGCGTACGCCGCTCTCGCGCTCGTGTAATAAGAAATGCACCGCTCGAGTGGTTTCTCTCTCCCCGGGCAAACGACACGTTTGCGTAAACGCTGAAAACGCGTGAGTTAACGCGCCGTATCACGGGGATCGTGCGTGCCCCGCGCGACTCTGCTTGACCCGTCTAGTGGAATCTTCGCGACGCGATTCAGTCACAGTCACTAGGAATATCTGCCAAGTGACGAAGTATAAATTCTCCTTCTCTCCTTCAAGTGAAGCGTCGAACAAACAAGTAGATGAAAATAAGGGAATATTCAGAGCGACGAAACAATACGAGATTCCGAATCGATCTCCAGATTCTCCGAGATTTCGCGATATTATTTGGTCTTGTAAGGGCCGACAGAGAGGGGAAGAACATTAAGACGAACCGGCGAACTTGCTGAATCGCGCGCAATCGTAACACAGATCTCTCTTTGGCGATCGGGCGGATCCCGTCGATTTTTCACGGCGACTTTCGTGCCGGCGGAAATGAAGCCGCGATCGTTCCCGTGTATCGCGCGCTCAATAGAATTGCATAGCGATGCAGCGACGGCGACGGGAGAGCGAGCGAGCGAGCGAGCGTGCGGGCGAGCGTGCGGGCGAGCAGCGTCGACCGATCGGAGAGTAGATTGGAGAGGAGACTTTCGAATGTACGAATGCCTCGCCGCGGAAACTTTCTTCGGAAACGGGACGAGAGCGCTCGCGCTCGCGCGAGAAAGCAGCTCCCGCTCCCTTATAAGCGTATTTCATAACTGCTTAACGTTCCGTAACGCGGGGGGATAACGGACGTCTCGGCGTTACAAGGGTCCCGAAGCCGACGAACTGCAACCGCCTGCACCCGTCTCGTTACTCACTTGACGTAATTTTCTACGCTCCTTCTTCTCGCGTCCCGCTCGTTTCGCACGATGCCCGATGTGAGTTTGCAACGTGACGTGGCCGGCGGCCAGACCGAAAATTCAGCCGTCGGACGTTTCCTCGTTAAGCCGTAATTATATTTCAATCGAAGGCGCAGGCAGAACTGTCGTAGGCGACACATTACACGCTGGAAACATGACAATACGAGTCTAACACGCGACGTGTTTTCGTAAGAATGTCGTCGCGCGCTTGCAGGGGGGGAGTTGAGAAACTGCATGTCGACACGCGTGTCATATCCGATTGTCGTCGGAAAATGGCGACCTCCGGGGTCGTTGGACGCCGTTTTGGTTTGTCTGCTCGTCAGCGTTGTGACTTCCGTCAATTCGGCGAAAAATGTGTCGATTCAGGATCTCTTTCTGTCGCAAGTGCATGCCGGCGCGCGCGCGCGCGCTCCCCTAACGGGGTCAACGACTTTCTCCGATTACCTGCGCGTGACACCATCATCATCGCGCGGTCGCGCGGTCGCGCGACTCGCAATTGTCACGGAAGACACCGTCGATTGAATAAGCGACGAACGGTCGCACTGTGTGCGGCTCGCTTCTTCTCAACGTCCGACCGATAACACGTCGAAAGGCCGAACGGAGGCCCCATAACACATCAGCGAAATGGTCTCCCTGACTACGAATTACTTTACCATGCGCTTGTAGTCTAGTTTTTCCACGCGCATAAATTGACTGTTCATAATCATTGTGGAATTATCTCGCGAATACGAGACATCTCTCTCTCTCTCTCTCTCTCTCTCTCTCTCTCTCTCTCTCTCTTTCTCTCTGTCTCTCTCGTCCGGTTCCGTGAGTCCTTCGACTCTCTTCTCAGATCACTTCCCGTGTGCGCTTCCTATTGATCAACAAAGACCCGCCCCCCCACTCCCCCGAAAACGCATTCGTATGCTCTTCCTTTCCGGATTACGTAAATCGCGTGCGTAGTAAGTTGCGATCGCTGGGGAGCGGGTCTCTTACGGCACGAGCGTCTTGCTTACGAGAGACTTGCGAGTCGGGATCGCGGCGATAGTTGGCGGACACGGCATTAGCATTTCCCCACGCCGGTTGCATTGCTCTAGAAACTGCAGCTGCGAGGTGGTGGGAATGCTCCGGAAGAGTAAGAAAGCGGAACGACAGCGACGGCCCGGCAGAGTGCCACGTTACATGTACTTGAAACTCGTGCGCGGTCCGTGTGACGTATCTTGGCGTTTTCCCTTCATTTTTCTCGGATTCAATCCCATGCAGCATTAGGTTAATACCGCACAATGGCTACAGACCACAAGTATAATAATTGCATAAGTCCGTGACGCATATTTCCCTATCGAGCGGTCAAATCGAGAATAAAATCGCGAGGGTGATGTCGATGAAAAGCGGGCGGTCAACCCGGAAAGCGCCAACGCCTGGTCATAATTTCAGCCAAAATTGGGGGCGAACGATGTTGACAGAACGGGAATAACTAATGAGAGCCGCGACGCAGACGCGAGGGACTTTTCGAGCATCTGGCCGCCGCAAGCAGGGGCTGCGTTTCCTTCCTTTTCCCTCGGCACGAAAGAGGAAGGGAATTTATTTCAATCGAGTTAGACGGCAAATAGACAGGGTGACGATGTCGAGACGCGTGTATTTTTAGGCGAGAGATGGAAATCGGGGGTTATCTTGACGAGAATAACGAAGCTAACGATGCGACGGTCGGAGGTAACGAGGAAAAGGACGAAAACCGCGACGAGAGTCTTCAGATTTATCTCACCGCGGAGATTTCTCCGGGGATTAGAAGCGATAATTGCTGACGATTGAAAAGTTGCCACACGGCAACGCTTCGATCGTCGGCATCGTTACGGGGACCGACTTTGCGTAAGCGCATAGGATTTCCGTTTACGTGTCGAGCAGAGCCGCGAAAACGTCGGACGTTTCTGACGACGACGAGGACGTGTACGTGCGAAGGTGCACTTCGTTCGGCTTACTGACCATTCCACCTGCCTTCACAATTTTTTTATAGGTTATACATATATCCGTGGTAAAATATAATAGAAATAAACGTATATATATATATATACACACACACACACATATCTCCCTCACCCTCTCTTTTTATTTCTAACAACTAAAGCACCGGTCGATGTGGAGTAAATATTTTCGAGTTTCTTTTTTTCTCTCTACAAATATCTTATATGTTTTTTTAAACTCGTTTTGTCGCGCGATTTGTCGCTGCAAAAAAGGTCGCGGTTCTCTTTTTTGATGCAGTAATATTTCCAAACATTTATCTGAATCTACACATATTATATTTGGTGACTCGTTTTAATTCTGCACTGGTTTATTACGGCGGTAATAAAATTAATATTCTCCCAACGCTACGTCGAGATGCGAGTTACACAGGTTTCAAGTTATTTTAATCCTAGATTAAAACTTTATTACTCGTATTACGACAGCTTATATATACTCGGTGATACATTAATTCTGCGTCGATTGAGTACAACGTTTCGTAATTTATACCTCCATAACATGCAACTTCACGCCGATGCAGTTTGCAAGCGTCTTAATTACTTTGACTCTAGATTATAATCTTATCTCTCATATTTTCCGTTACCTTATACTTAGTGGCCAATACTCTTATATGTAACCTTCCATAACTTATATCTCTGTGATGCATAACGTTATCGGTACAAGTCGCACGGATCTTGGTTATTTCTTTCGGCTGGGTTTATTTTTCCTTTTGTTTCAACGAACGAAATTATTTGTTCCACTTATTAGAAAATCGAGATGTATTAAAAATGTTGCTCGGAACTTTCATTCTGCCTCTGAGTTTCTACAAAGTGAGACACTAGTTTCGCATACATACATACACATACACTGGCGTCGCGTTTCATAGCTCTTGCATCGTCAATCTAACGATCAGAATGAGGGGAGCAGACGGGGGGAGGGGGGAGGGGAGAGAGATTAAAAGAGCGAGAGAGAGAGACCACGACCGTTGAATGTAACGGTGGCACGACATGCTATCGCGAAACGCGCGAGGTCGCCGGAGAAAGTCGTCGGGCAGCCCTTGAGCGAACCCGATAACGATCAGTGAAATTTTAACCCCAGCCGAGATTTCTCGAGTCTCTGCCTTTCCGCCCCTCCACCCCGACCTTATCCGGCGCGTTTCCAGATTACTCACAGTTGTCGACCGTCTCATGAATTATTATAATGTCGCGGCAGCTCCGAGCGATTTGCTACTCGGCGAAGGGGAAGCTCGTCCGTGCGCAATTTCCCGCGCGCCGTGCAACATCGAGATCCGCGTAACGCGCGCAGATATTTCGCGGGCTGTACTTTCTACTTTCTCGCGAAGCGCCGAACCTCTCGAGCTCTTCGTGCGGATCGAACGCCGATCGCGCTCGATCGGAAAACCTCTTTCCACCTCGCCCGCTCGCTAAACTTGACCATAGCCCACATCTAGCCACATCGCGCCACGGGGCGGGGGGCGGCATTATTATTACATTATCGTGTCGCGTGCACGGTGTTCGCCGTTGTTCGCCGGCCGAGAATAGATGCACCGTGGCCGAGACGCGCGGCACGAGCGCCATTGTCGTGTCGTGAAACGCGCACGTTGCGCCGCAAGAATAACAGGAACGCGCCCAACACACTCATTTCCCTCGCGCGATGCTCGCTATTATGTCGCGACGATGATCACACCGGCGAGTGTCGACGTGAGTGTGATTCCCGGCGACGATGCCGCGAGGTGCGTGTCGTACGGGGGGACGCTTTAAACCCGAGAGCTGTCACGAGCCGCGCTCGCGCGCGCCTTGTCGCTTATGTAACGCGTTGTACGCCCGCGTTACTGATCTACGCGAACCTACGCGCCGGTCCGTTCGTTCTCTTCCGCTCCGTTCGCGACAGCGTGCACGGCTATCGTCGACGACGTTCGACCTGGACTTTGACTCAGTTCTCGAACTGTCACGTCACTCGACTCACCCACCAACCGCGCGTGCATCCTTACGGCGG
This sequence comes from Harpegnathos saltator, assembly GCF_003227715.2. NCBI lineage: Eukaryota > Metazoa > Arthropoda > Insecta > Hymenoptera > Formicidae > Harpegnathos > Harpegnathos saltator. The sequence continues at coordinate 236,735 of NW_020230460.1, read as the reverse complement.
GCGACACGCCCGCGTTTTGCCTCGGATTTATTTTGTTGCGAACGAGCGCGTTTGTTTATCCGTGTGTGATCGACCATTGAGACCGGTCTCGTCTGAGATACTGTCCTGGCAGGCTGACATTCGCAAGACGAGTCAAAGCGATATACGAGACATCGCTGTTATTTCCTTGTGAACATCGATCATTTAGCGCGCATACAAAAATACCCAGCCACAGAGAAATCTGCTAGAGAAATCGAGTCGAAAAACCGATCGGCTGACCTCGTGAACGTTAACCCTTTGCACTCGAGGAATACTTCCACATTTCCTTCCGTCAACGATTATAGATATTAATAATTATAAATATTAATAATTTCTAAATTCTTAGAAAAACTACAAAAAAAGATTTTTATTTCCTTCAATACTGTCGTCGCATTTTATTATTTTATCGCTCTTTCTCTCTTTAAATCTTCATGCCAACTGTGCTGGCATTCCGAGCGCGGATTAGAGGTTTAAATGTTAAATAAATATTACAGCGGTCTAGCAGCGATTCCGCCGCGGTCGCGGACAACGCGGCAGGGATTATTCGAAATTCGCTGTTTATTACATTATCGATCTTTCGGTCAATGGGCTTACGCTCATCCGTCAATTTGCGCGATAAGATTAGCACGCGACATAGATTTTGCGCAACGAAATTGATTCGCGCGCCGGTGAATCCAGTCGCGTCATTAAATTCATATTAAACGAGCGCCTCGGCGAAAACATTTTAACGAGCATCCTCCCGCACTTCGGCACTGCTATTGTTATGTCACGCTGGCCATTAATTTATCGCGCGTGGATTCTCGCGATTGCAATCGGCGGAACAATAATCGGCGCGCGGGACAAAGTTGAAATCATTTACGGTGACGGCGAGAGCCGGCCGCCCGACGACGCACGCGTGTGACAAAGAGGGGAGGGCGGGGAGGGGGAGGGGAGAAAGATTGTTCGTTTAACGATTACTAGAACAAATTTATGATCGCTCGTAAAACACGCGAATACGAATGAATTATAGGCGCCTCGTAAAGCACGCGCGCGTGCAACGGGAGTAGTCGGCGACGCGCAAATAATTATCGCAAAAATCGCTCATGAATGCGCCCGTGGATTTTCAATGTACGCCTGTTATGCGAAGCGACTCGTCGGGAATGCGCAACGCGCGATGCCCGTCAACAGAATTGCTCCCCCCGCCCCGCCCCGCCCGCCCCCCCTTCTCGTTCTGCTCACACACGGACGATATGAACGAGGAAGATGCAATTTCAGCAGAATCACCGTTTCGCACCTTCGTGAAGGCACGGCTCGCGTATAATTGTCTCCGTTTGCCGCCTCGGCCCATAACTCCCCCGTTCTCGTAATCGCATTTCGTAACGCCAACGCGAAACGCCTCGGTCTATTCTACAGTCTCGCTGGAATATTCGCCACAGAGTTGCAAAGTTCCGTTACGCGACGTTACACGTAAGTTCCGACCGCCGTGACTCATTGCGAGCACTTTTAGCTCTATCGATCGTGTTATCTGTGCTACCCCACCGAATGACACGACGCATTCGCCGACCGAATTACGTGGACGCGATAGACGACACGCACGCGGGGATTATCTTTACGGAGGCAGCGGTCGACGAGGTCGTCGACTAAATTAGTCAGCAACGAACGGAACGATCGGTCGAGTCTCGAAGGGACGATCGCGCGCGCGCGACTAAGGTGTTACGATGCGAACGCGGCCGGAATTTGATTTCGCCCTAGAGTAAGGACCGGAGGGGCCGGGTTCGGCAAGAGAGAGAGAGAGAAAGAGAGATTGTAAAAGTAATTTATTAAAAGTCTCGTCGAAGGTTGAAACCGATTCCCTTGCAAAAGGCCGGATCTTTTGAATGTTTGAGGAAGGTTATGGCGGGGCGTTGGTGATGACGCAAGCGGCAGGCAAGACATAACCGGGTAGAGGCGGGCGTAACGGAAGAAGGGAGACGGCACCCCGACGGCCGCAGGATGAGGAGGGACGACGAGGGCGAGGATATCGGAGGGAAACGCCGGGAAGGGAGAGAGGCACAGGAAAGAGGGTGTCGGGACAGAAATAGACGCGTTGCGAGCTCTCGTGCATAAGCCTCGTGAGTGCCGCCGCCACCGCAGCCTTCGAAAACGCGATGCACGGCAAGGATGCACGTGAAACTCTCTTCGCTTTTCTCCCCTTTTCCCGCCCCTCTCTCTCTCTCTCTCTCTCTCTCGCGCTCTCTCTCTCTCTCTCTCTCTCTCTCTCGCGCTCTCTCTCTCTCTCTCGCGCTCTCTCTCTCTCTCTCTCTCTCTCTCTCGCTCTCTCCTCGCTCTCTCCCCCTCGCCCTTTTTCCCTCGTCTTTTCTTTCTCCTTTTCTCGCGTGTCGCTCGATTCCAGTTTTAGCGTGCGCCATGTAACGGCAAGCCGGCTCTCGTCATAGAAGAGGCGCCTAGATCGCTCGAAATATCCCCTCGCGGGCGAGACGCGCCTTCGTACGGCGAGCAACGCGACGAGCAACCCGTCAGTGACCTTGGCATTTTTTGCGACGGAAAGAGAGAAGGCGCAATAGAAGGTGGGAAAAATAAAAATCGCCGATACCTCCCGCCACAAAGTCGCTACGCGTCGTCGTCGGCAGGTGATGAAGCGCGTCGGAGGGGAAACTCCGCGGCCAGCTTTGCTTACCGCCGATATCCGGCGGCTCGGTAATGAACTCGTCGTCATTTGCGGGCCGAATCTTTCGGAGGAGGGGGCGGGAGGGGGGAGACGTTACATCAACGGGAGCGAGGACGCGAGGATCGCGGGGAGAGACGGTATTTCCAACGAGACGCGAGAGAGCGCGCGGTCTCTATCGCTGTTACTTCCGAGAGAAAAGAGCTCGCTGATACGAGAGACGCAACAGCGATCCGCGCCGCCAGACGCGCCAGGATACTGCAGCGACGTTCCTATCGCGCTGCGGACATCCTGGATGTGCTCGCTACAACCTCCCATATACCGCGTGTCGTTAACCTTACGCATTGCGTTGGAAGAGAAGCGCGATAAGGCGCGCGTGTGCTCGTACATGGCGTTTCATCCGCTCAACGAGGAGCCCCCTCACCCCTCCCCCGAGAAATTAATCCTTCGCTATGCATTGAGAAATATGTTTGGTGCAGCAGCGCTTCTTGCACGTGTAGAAGTTCGAGCTTGAAGTTTCGGTCAGTCGATTAAAGGACAAACGAGAACTTAGAGTGGAGGAAGGATGAGAGAATTTTGAAATCGGCGCGACATTAACCCTCTCAGCGAGTATCGGTAACATATGCGAAAATCGTCGGTTTCATCCGACGATTTTCGCATATCTTTATCATCTTAATCGCGATTATGCGGATTTGCGCCCGTGATTGCTCCACTGAGGGTTGAAGGGTAATTTGTATTGCCCTCTTTTGCCGCTTTTATTCGCGTCCGAAAATCCGGAATTCGCCGATAAAAACTTCTTCTAGACGCTCGATTCGTTAGCGTCTAAAATTAGAAGAAACTAGAAGACGCGTGGCGTTCAACTTTGACTTCTAGTGGTCAAGATTGAACATGTCCCCACCTTCGTCGCAGCGGCCACTAAACGTCCTGCTTCCTAAGAAGAAGCAGCACCGTGTAAATTGCCCTTATCGTAGCTCGAACTCTCGTGGCGACGAACCTACCGACCTACCGCGGGAAACGGGACCTCGTCTTGCATCTGCCGATCTCCGAGAAGCCTTTATCAATCTCGTTTATCGATCTCGTTTATTTACGGGAACATAGACGAGAGGGACAAGAGGCCAGCTCGCGAACGCTCGGGGAAGCGTCGTGCGCGGACACGCGGCATCTGTCCCTCCGTTCCCGAGGCCCCGGGCGACATTGGCCGTTCTAGTTTCAGGATAACGATCCGTCGTCACGAGAGTCGTGCGATCGCGCACCGGTAACGTCTCGAGGATGCACGTGGCACACGGCAGAGGCGAGCGAGCGAGCGAGTGCGCGCGGTGCAACGCGACGCGAACGGGCGAGACGAGACCGGGACGAGACGAGACGATTTCTTGCCGAGGCGAGAGAGACGTGGGCCACCGCCTCTCTGGGTAACACGGTACCAGCGACGAAGGAACTAACGGTGTTCTGCCCTCGATAGCCGCCATTGTGAAACTACATATTATGACAGAGGATCCGTCGCGTGTACCGCTTCACCACGACACACTTACGGCGTCCGTCGTATCGTCTTACGACCGCCTCTCTTCCCCTTGCATCCCCGTCTGCTGGTCTCTCTCTCTCTCTCTCTCTCTCTCTCTCTCTCTCTCTCTCGCGCGCGCCTCTTCGCGCTCATCCTCTCCTTTCCTCTTTCCAGCGACGCGTTTTTGCATCGTTCTATTCATCGTGCAACAATTTGCATCGGAAATCGCCCGGTCTCTCTCCTCCTCACTTTCTACACGACGTGCCTCCTCCAGAACCTTGCGAAGCGCCGCGCGCCCGAGCGAGGGGTGCCAAGCCGAGCGAACGATAATCGCGGGGTAATTCCGTCGGCTCGATATCACCGCGAGAAATTCCGCGTCTACTCCTCCTTGGAGCGTTTACACTCGCGCTCGACGGTCCGCTCTTTGCGGCGTCTTACGCGCCGTGTCGTCTGAAGCTCACCATCGAGACCGCAGCAACAACAGTGAAATCGTGGCGTTGTGGCCGTACGAAGATTTTCGGCCGCGAAAAGTCGCGAGAGATCGACCGTCTCTTTCTCTTTCTCCCGCTCGCTCGCGATCCTCGTCTCTCTTCTGTGATTACAATTAATGCGAGAATGGCTCGCTCGATCTTTCTTATGCTAGCGCATCTACATATATTTACATAATATATGTATATATATATATGTGTGTGTGTTCGATCCCCCCATGCGAGTCGTGTGTTGTGTAGTTCCTTATTCCCCGAGCGGCGCGCGGGGAAAAAATAGCTAAGACCGATTAATTCTGAAGCGGAAAAGTCACGGCTATAATGGACGCGCTTATCGGTAAGGTATACGGTGATCCGATTTGCGTCGATTATTTTCGTCCGACGTTCTGCAATCGCAACGACGTTCTTTTATATGCAAATGCAGGCGTTGAACGTTAAGCGGTATATATGCGCACCGGCCGCGCGTGTGCGCTACTTGTCGATCGTTATCGCGCGCGCGTCTCTGATACGAATCGAGAGTTTCGCAACGAAAGAGCGACGATTTGCCAATGAGACCACCACGTCGATGAATCAGTGATAATTGCGCGAGGAGTGACGCAAGGCGAGTCCTCTCCGTTGCAACTTTGCGGTTCGTCGGATCTCTGTCGCTCCAATCGATAGCCAATCGATATATTTCTCCTCTGGCGGAAAATCTCTCCGGAGATAATATCGAAATTCCACCCACGCCATTAATCACGCGATCATAATGCTCAAATTACCGCTTGCACGCGTCGCGAAAACTTCCGGCAGTCTCCAGCGTCTCTCACGCGAAAATTCACAATCGTTCCTCTCGTTCAACTTGGACGGAAAACGCAATGTTGCTCCAAACTTGATTGAGGCTCCGCGAGCGGCAGGAAGTTGCAACTTCCAGATGTGAATCCATTTCTCAAGCGGATCGAGCGGGGGATGCAACGTCGATGCACAATGCGCACATATTGTATCGCGGTGTCGCGACGCGATTTCGGAGGCCGGATGGGCTTAATTGTCTCGTCTTACGCGCGGCGGTCGAATCTAAATCGGAGAGACATTTCCCGTTATGCCGCCGTGCGGAATGAAGAGAGAGAGAGAGAGAGAGAGAGAGCGTAACGCGAGACGGCCGAGTCGTAACGTACACCCGCAGATTACTTTGCATCTCGTAACAGAGACATTCCGTGCACAATGCGCGGCGAAAGAAAGAGTGGGGAGGGGAAAGAGAGACAGAAAGCCGGCAGAAGTTGTCGCCGATGCACGCGCGAAGGGTAATACAAAGGAGAGGCGCTGCTCGCGGCGCACAATGGTCGGGAAACGTCGGAAAATCGATCGCCGAACGCGAGAGAGCGAAATCTTTTCCCCCCTTCTTTTTTCCCTTTTTTCCTGTCGAAGAGAATCCCGTTCGGAGTTTATTATCCGAGATGAAGGGATCGCGGCGTTTTTTTTTTTTTTTTTCTAAGAGATGATCTCGATTTCCTAATGCCTCAATCGCGATCGACCTCGATCGATTGTGCGTCAAGCGCAGCTCCAGCTGAGAGAAAAAGAGAGAGAGAGAGAGAGAGGAAGAGATCCTCCTTCTCCTCCTCTTCGGTGATCCGTTGCATTCTTAGCGCAACGGATCTCGAGAGATCCTCGGGGCGTCCTACGGAACGCGCTTCACAAAAGGATCTGGATCTCTTTCTCTCTCGCGAGCGGCACGGAAATAATCGACAATTAATGCCCGCTATATGCGGCACAGACGATTCGTAGTCGCGCTGTTTTTCGCGTCGAAATTTAGAACGGATATGAGCGAAAGAAAAGAAGCTGAGACGAGCGTGGTTCCGAAAGAATCAGTTTAATTTAAAATATTTTCCCGCAACCTAACGGCACGTCGCATTAAATGAAAAAATAAGACACCTCGGAGCACGCGCGATTCAATCTCGCGCGGTCGAATTTTACGCGTGTTGGTGAATTTCCCCCGTCGTACTCTCGTTATTTATTCACGAGCCGTACGAAATTCTCGCGAACGAATCAATCTCGCGAATGGGTCGTATAATCGGCCGGAGAATAATGAGTTATAAAACGGCCGTCGAATCGAATTAATTGCTGTCGAGCGTCGTTACACGGGGAAAAACAGAGCGATTGGGAGGGAAAGCGAGAGGAATTCGGCTAAATTGGAAAAACACGCGGGCACGTCGATGTGGAATTAGCGGAGATTTCGGAAGCGCGACGGGCATTAATCGGCCGGTCGTTGGCCGGAGGAGGAAACGAGCGAGCGAGCGAGCGAGCGAGCGTCGGTAATTAGATTGCGCCGCTAGCATTTCGTCGGAAATGAGATTATCTCGTAACGAAGAATAAATCAGCAGATTGCCCGTACGCAAATAGCCCGAGCGAGAGCTGTAGATGGGTCATACAGCTGCAGATTATTAAGTTTTATCTTCGCACAATGGCATTAGCTCGGACCGGCCGACGAGTCGCCGAGGGCGAACGCCAAGTTATTGTTGCGGCTTGCACAACGTCGACGACGACGACGAAAGGGTTACCCGACGCGGGAAAAGTCGCGCAAGTCGCGGGAAAAGGAGCGAGAAAAGGAGAGATTAAACGCTCGATTATTTTCGCCGGGCAGAGAAACGAACTCGTGACACGCGCGACGAGGGAGATCGCTCCGGTGAAGAGCACCGGAAAAGGCACTCCGGTGAGTCCATTACGACGGCACAACGGCGCGCGAGACCGAGCTGGCTGTTACGTTATACCGTTGCGCTACGGTATTTCGGGATCCGCCGGCTTTAAGTTCTGGCCCGGTAGCAGAACAATGTAAATAAGAGCTAATATCCGCGTTACGCAATGGAAACCTGCCTCGACGAAACACGGTCGACGTGCGGTACGCTGCACGTGCCTCCTCCCCTCCCTCTTCCCCCGTCGTCGTTGACCCACTTGGTGCGATCCCGAAGGCTCTCGTTCGCGTTTTCCGCCCGCGGGAACAGAATCTTTTACGCGCCGGAGAAACGGCAGCGGCTGCTTCCGAGCCGATCCAACGTGCTGAAATCGCCGGACGTCGCAAGCGTTGCAAGCTCGTTGCTCTCCGAATTTATCGGAGTGAGATATCACTGAAAACGGGCGAAAATTCGCTCGCAGCGACAGCGGAGACACTTGAACGTTTCAATCGAGCGGATTTCTCGCGAACGGCGGAGGACGTGTCGGATTCGCTCTCCACAGTTTTAAGTGAAGTAATTTTAATCGAGATATTCACTCGCGACGAGTTCGAGTTGAAAGTACTCACTCCAAGTACGAGTGAAAGGTCCCTCGAGCGAGTTTGCGAGAGTGCGATGTATTTTTCGATAATGACGTAAATTTTCTCGAGAAATGCCCGTTTAACTGTTGTTCTGCTTCCAACGCGCAATGATCATTCGCAGGATTCGGTCTTGTATTTACTTGAATTTCGCTGTTAATTTTATGAATGATGCAAACAAGATAAGCGCGATATGAGAAGTTTTGCTTCGACTCTTTCTCTCCCGTTCCTTGCCTCCCTCCCTCCCTCCCTCCCTCTTACAGATGTGTAACGCAACTCGCGATAAGACGCATCGTGCATTTTCACACACATTCGCGCGCGTCTCGGCGAGTGAGCGACAGAAATAAAAGGCGATAAAAGCTGACGAGTACTTCCGGTGTTGCGAAATTCCGGTGTCGCCGATTATTCTGATTAAACGACACGCACAAGCGTGTGCGCGATATATCGATAAGCGTCGTCGTTGGGAAATGGACGATCAATTTCCACGGCTTCTCCCTTAATCTGAAACGAAGTAAAATGGATCCATCGACTTCTTGCTTCTCCTCCTCCTCCTCCTCCTCCTCCGCGTCGTCGCGTCCGAGAACGCGGAACTGAAACAATACGCAGAAATCTGCGCTAATCCGTTCCGACGAAATGATCCGCAATTTTACGATGATACGTGATACATAACGGATTATCTCGATATAAAAAGACGCAACAAAACAGAAGCCCGGCGATAAGGACTCGTCTTTTTCCTTCCCTTCTTTTCACGTCGCGCAACGTTCCAATGTGTGCAGTACTAGAAAAGAGAGAGGCAATTGAAAACAAAGAAAAAGCAGGAAAAAAAATATAATTGAGCGTTCGCAAAGTAGGAAACGGTGATTATTGTTTATTCGCAATATCGAGCCAAATGTGACGCTCATATTTCACTTCACACGGAACGCGACTCGATAAACGGGTTCAAGCACCCGTATCGGAAACCGACTTGTAGTTTATAGCGATTAATATTCCTTTCACAGCATTACATTCTGCCTCTTGATCGGCCTAATTTGTCCACATTCCGCAGTCTCCGTCGAACGAGTCTCAATTCGCCGCGGCACCGCGCATTCGTCGCGTCCTAAATGAATGAATGTGTGTGTGCACACACGACACTTGTTGCACACCCGGTATCGACCGGTCGCCCGACTCGGCCATGATTTCATAATCGGCCGCACAGCTCCCCGCCCGCCTAATTCAGCTTTTTACGGATGCTGCAGAAAAGGAGCACAGGAGCCAATCGAGGGTTCGATGTTACCTCTTGTTTCGCGCATTCATCCCGTCCCGTCCCGTCCCGTCATCTCAGTCTTCCGCATCCAGACGGGTCCAGCCGTCATATCGTATTTATTATATATACCGAGACGCGAAGAGCGTCTCATCATCCTCTCCCGAAAGCTCAGCCGCCGACGAGCCGACGAGCACGAGCACGAGCACGAGAGGCGCGCGGACGCGGAACGCGGACTCCTGAAGACCTTCGTTGGCCGTGGACGACCGGTCCTCGGCCGCTTATCCATTATTACAACACGTCAGGGTCCCGTGTAACCTCCGCGCGGCGCGCTACAGGATTGCCTTCTGCGCGCGTTTTTCGCGACCGGTATCTCGCGACCATCGTCGCCGGGCCCGCGACACCCAATGTGCCGGGGCCCGCGGCCTTGAGGGCCTTGCCCTGTCGACCGTGATCGCCGATCGCCAAGGTCTCCCGATCCGGGATGTCAACCTCCTGGTCGCCTAGCTCGTCGATTCCGCGATCCGCCGCGCCGGCCGACCGCGGAATGATGATTCAGCCTGTGAGCTCGTCGGATGACGAGAGAGGAGCAGGCGAGCCGGCTCGTCGGCGAGGACGATGATTCAAAAGCGATTACCAAACCAGGCTCCGATTGGCTCGCGGAATCGGGAACGCGCGGTTCTCACGCTGCGCCGCGCCGCGCGTAAAAAACGCGCGTTATTGACTCGTCACGACGGGTATCCGCGGAAAATATGACGTGAAACGTCGCCCAGGAATGCCGCCGATGTGCAGGAGAGTGTAGTACGTTGGGCAACCAACGGTGATGATGATGACGACGACGACGACGACGATGATGATGGCGCTGGTGGTGGTGGTGGTGGTGGTGGTGGTGGTGGTGGTGATGACGACGCCTACGCGATCACGATAAACGATAAAGAGCGCGCATCGCGCGTTTCGTTTACGAGTTGCGTGATTCGTCGCGCGTTTATTTCCTCAGGCAGCTTCAGGGAGACGTCGATGTCGTAACTGTCTTGGTGCTTGAAAATTATCAATGATTGAACATTATCGTTCCTCGAACGCGCTTGCCTCGTAGACGTTACTTCTTGATTAGATCTCGCGCGCGCGCGCGCGCGTGCACGAGGGAGAGGATTCTCATGTGCCTCGGATGTAAATCCGAATCCGTTATCGCTGTTGGAATATTTAGCAAAGATTGAATTTTCATCAAGTGAAGTATTTCACTTGATCAAAATTTCGCACGGGAGTATTTTTACGGACGCAATCGAATGAATCACGGTCGCATCGCAATTCCACTGCAGACATTTTCTCAATTTCTCCCCCGGGGGGAGGGGGGGGAGGGACGAATCGCTCGCGGGCTGCAAATGAGTGAATTTTTCCCGGGCGCGCGAATGAAACGCGAATAAACGATGTCGCTCGTAAATGACGCGACGACGGCGAAGAATGGCGACTGGATAGCATGGCCGGGCCGGGCCGGGGAAGAAGAAAGAAGGTGCCGCTGCCACTCCGCGCGCGTACATGAATTTGCATCGCTTTTATGAGTACTACGTGCGTGCGTGCGTGCGTGCGTGCGTGCGTGCACGCGCAATGGCGATACACATACACAGCAGCGCCCCACAGCAGTACCCACGCGAAGGCTACTTTCTCCGAGGCGCTCGCCTAGGATTTCCTGTCTCTAGCACGTGATCTTGGCTGGCCGTACGCTCGGCATGAGTTACGCTACAGTTACGTGGACGTCGATTAGACGAGCCGAACGGAAGAAACGCCTTTAGGAATATTCGTACGGTGCGCGAGGGTTCATTAACGAGCACGGAGCGAGAGGAATCTGCCGATGCCCCCCATGCATTTAGGCTGTTTTAAGGGTTTTAACGCGTGTAAATTACCCTTTCGGAACGCCACCGGCGTCGTCGCGGTCTTTTCCGATGTCTTCGCGAACGTTCAAGGAGGAATATCTCTCTCGGCCTTGCTGCAAATTGAAATCTCATTTTTCGCGTCGGCCATACTCTTTGTTGCTCCTGCGAGCGAGCGGCGGCAGCGGCGACGCACAGTTATTATCGATAACACTGCGGCAGCTATTTATCACAGAAATCACTTCCCCGACGATAATTATCCCGCTCTGCAATTTCAGCCACGGCCTACCAAACACCTTCTTTCCGCTCGCTCTCCCGCTCCCGCGGGTGATATCAGCTTGTTTATTCCATCGACACGAGATCGTACGCGAAAATCCTCTCCTCTCGCGAGCGAAGCCGTCGATTCGCGTCAAGCCCCTCACGGTCACGACAATAACCGTTGCCGCGTAACAATCGCGGTTATTACGAGTTACACCCGAGCGACGCGCGGGGATGGCTCGCCGCCCGCGCCGCCACCGCGAAAATAGCCGCGCTCGCTCGCAACAAAGACGTCGCTCGCCGGCCGGCGACGTTACTCAATCGGAGGTATGAAAAACAGGGGCGTGGATGCGTCAACGACCAAATCATTGCTTTAACCTTTCGACCTCCTCCGCGCCGCCGTTGCAGTGTCATTCGTATCTCTCCCGACTCGCTCGGACCTGTTGCACAGCGGCGCGGTTACGCGCGCGCGCGCGCGCGCGGCTGTTTCGCAAGTCTCCATTGAGCAATCTCGGATCGAAGCGGCGCGGGGGATATTTTTAAATCGCCCGCGTGCGATACGCTTTTCTCGGCTCCGCGAGCGAGGCGCCTTGCGCTCCTAGGCGTGGAAAAAGTTCCCGGAAAATGCAGATGGAAAGACAGCAAATCGAATCAAGCGCTTTATCTTTCGAATATCCTACGGATATGCCTGAAGTCTGAGCTGTCATTTGCTTTCGTTATTCGATTGTCACTTTTTATTGCGTCGCTTTTTCCAGCGGGATGTTTTCCTCGGAAACTGAAGCTGACGGCCTCTCACTGCGACGTGCGTCGTCTTTAATGTTCTCTCGATCTTCATTAATCCTTAAAGGTCATATTATGATAGAATCAGTCTCGAATTCTCGCGAATAAACGCAACAAGAAAAATAAGCTTGAGGTCGTATTTGATGATAGCTTTTTAGGGGTTGACTAAGAAAGAGTAGTGTCAGCGCGCACTTGAAATTTCACCGAATCCATGTTCGTGAATGCGAGGCTGATTTCACACTTTCAGACGTAAAACCACGCGGTAAGTGTCGCGCAGCGCTGACGCGAATATCTGACGAAACTCGACGCCAATCAATCGCAAATATAGTATTTTGTTTACGAATAATAATCACACTTTCCGGGAACTTTTGGAACGCCCCGGCCACAATCGCGAGAATCGATTTCTTCTCCTCCTCGCACGTTCATCCCTCGGCGCATCTCTTTGCGCGAGAGACCCGCGCGGTATATCTCGGACAGATACGAAAGCTATCGTACCCTGCTGACCCGTGCCGAATGAAATAACCCCCTCCGATAATTCGCTATCGAAGGACGATAACGGGCTATCGGCGCGCACGACGGTATTACAACAATTTAGCAATTACGCGGCGAGCGGCCGCGGAGATGCATTCGCGCGCAAATATGCGCGAGCGACGGGACGGACGGAAGCGGTCGCGACCCGTTTCGCGCGCGGACTCATTTCCTGGAAAGCGACGCCTCGCCTATCTCTTTAATGAGCGGCTGTTTCTAATAGAGTCGCGTTCACACATTGGCTTTCTTCCCTCTGCCGATTGCCCGGATCAATAGGGACTTTTCTGCCGCCGCCGCCGTCCGCGCCGCTGCTTTGTCCCCGAGCGGCGGCGACAAACAGACGCGATTAATATCGAGCGGCGCGGCGCTGCGCGGCGCGGCCGACAAGCATCTGTTTTCGCAATCGAGTCGCGCTAATGAGCTCGCGCGCGTTCTCGCTTCCCCGCGCGACCACCTCCGCGGGGGTAAACGCCCCGTTCCGACGCAGTTTTTCTTCGAAAGCGACGCGAGATTTGTTCCCGCCCGGGGCGGAGATCCCGTCCGGGCGAGCCCGCCCGTGCAATTACATCGTGTTAATGAGCGATTTTTGCTCCGATCGCGCCTCGATAAGTAGCGGTCTCGCCGCGCCGTTGCAATTTGCCGCGACGAGAGCGCCGATTAAAGGCGGCTTTAAACGTGTTCTCGCTAGAGGCGAGCGGCGACCGTTGACCTTAGGCACCGAAATCAAGGGCTGCGACGTGCGCCGCGCGCGCGCTCTCCTCCGCGCTGTAATCGGCCCCAGCCTTCCTCCTCGCCGCGCTCGCTTCGCGGCCAGCACACTCTCTCAAATGGGTCGACCGGTACACACGCACGTAACGGCTTCGTCTTTTTATCGTACATTTCACCTTTCTACTTTGCAATCAAGCACTTTCATATTGCTTTCACTTGGCGGATGAAAGTACCGTCCGCGAGCCAAGTAGGCTCCCGTCTTTTATACAGGGTGGACGAAACGCCGCGTCTCGCGTGCCGAGGGAAGAGAGAGAGGGAGAGAGAGAGAGAGAGAGAGAGAGGAGAGACGAGAGGCGCGATCGACGTGTGAGGCGCCTCTCGCTGGCCGAATTTGCGTCTCTCCCTCGTTAAATCGCGCTTGCCCCGTCGGCGACGGCGGATAATTTGTCACAGCGAGACGCCGAGTAACAACGACTTTTCCGCTCGTCTATTTCCGTTTAGCCCGGAGCATGGAGATCGCGAAGCTGCTCTCGTAGGGACGCTCGTAGAGACCGTGGAATCGGAGAAAAGTATCGTCGTCGTTGTCGTCGTCGTCGTCGTCGTCGTCGTCGTCGTCGTCGCCGGCGACGCGCCTCGTCGTCTCTCTCTCTCTCTCTCTCTCTCTCTCTTTCGCTCTCGCTCTCTCGCTCTCTCTCTCTCTCTCTGCCTCTTTCTCCCTTTCTCCCTGGAATCTCCACGGTGCGGCTCGTCTGGCGGAATCGTTATTTTTGGAGCACCCAGTGTGAAACACCGACGACGCGCACGCCGGCCCGCCGCGTTTTCGTATTTGAGATTTGGATTCCGCAGGCCAACGAACCCTAGACCGGATCTGGCTGCGGGGACCTTAGGCTTTATACAATCGCGATTGATGCGCGACCCGCTTCGATTATCGCCATTATTACACCGTACGCGCGATAATTACACTGGACGGCCGGCCGCGCGACCGAATTAATCTCGAGCGCGCGGACGAGAAATCCAATTTCTCTCCTCGTGGATATTCGCGCGCCGGAGTCGACGATAAATCATCGGTCACGCTGAATTCGAGAGGGAGAGATCGCGCGCTTCACTGATGTTGCTTGTCACGTGCGTCGATTACTTGCACGAGACGAGGCACATCGCAGACACGCTTTAGAAAATCCTGAAAGATACAGCTGCGTGATACCACAATTTACATTTCCATTGGCGAGTGCGACCGACCGGTTCGACCGCCGCTCAGATTTCACGTGACATCAAAAAATTAGCGCGAGACGACTTTTTAATAAATACGTTACGTGTACGTGCCGTCGAGATTCAGCTGTGGATTTTCAGCGCGTCGTCGTTTCCGCGGAATAATGCGTGCCGGAAGCTTTCCGCCGCGAGAATTCGGTTTCTCCGACCGGCGAGTGCGAAGATTCGATGGCGAAGAGGTTAACCCTTTATATCCTGAATTAATTTACCTAAGTCCTTGTCAAATGTTTGTTTGACATTAATTAAGTAGCTTTAGGCATATTACAAAAATAAAGAATAGGAAGATAATTTTTATGACAATTTAATGATTAGATCTTTAAGCGGTACTTGTAAGTACCGACGGGAATGTAGGGTAAGACGCAGAGAAAAAGTTCAAAAACATACGGACGTTTATATATTAGAGAGGTACTTTGAAATACCGTCAAGATGTAAAGGGTTAAAGAAACGCCGCTGTGAGTCGAGCTCGCCGCTATCTGCGAGGCGCGTTCGCACGCGCAATCCCGATTACACCGGCGTCGTCACTATTACTTGAACAGTTACACTTTCTCCTCGACGTCCGCTCGTATAGCGTTGAGGAGAGAGCAGAGCGAGCAGCGCGCGCGCTGCTCCCGGGGAAATGATTGTTGAATGCACGTTGCTTGTTTAAAACACGCGCTCTCTCCCGTTATATTAATGATCTAACTAGCGCGCAGCGCGCGCGGTAGGAACCCTCTTAGATAATATTAATATTCCATTCGTGGCATAACTCGAGCGTCGTCGCCGCGCTCGGTGCGCATACTTTTGCTCGCTCGCGCTCACGAGCGAGAAAGCGACGCTCTCCGCGGATTGAACGGGTCGACCGCGAAGAGAACACGCGGAGATGAGTCGCGCGTGGCGGAAAATCGAAAGAAACGTCTCGGGCGCGATTTCGATCTGAACCGTCTGCGTGTCTCTCGTTTTCAATCAGCGCGCACACGCAACGCACGCGACGACGAGTGATCGCGCGAGCGGGAAAAGGGACAAGATGACGAACGTCACGGATGCGATGATTCGCGCGAGCGTTTGAGCGAGTGGTTTTGTTACTTTGTTGCTGCGCGATGACTTTGCGCGAGATTATTATTAGCGAAGAGGAGAGGCGCGAGCGAGATCTCATGGGCGATTTATACGAAAGAGCGCATTCCGCGGATGCGCCAAATGCAATCGCCACGGCCGTTGGTGCGCGTGCGCTAATTGGGCTTCGATCGAACGGCTTTATCCGGCCCGGAGCGTGTCCGACGTGCGAATAAATAAAGCGTAAACCGGTCGCGCCGCGCCGCGTCGCAGCGCACCACGACCACCACCGTCAGGATTTCGAAACCTCGAGGAAAGCTCGGCGAGATCGAGATACGGAGGTCCCACCGCGGCCTTGCGCGTTAAAGACCGCGATAAGAGAGGTGACTGGCCGCGCCGAGCTGGCCGCGACTTTCTTTCAGCGTTAAGGTCGCGCCGCGTCGCCACCGCCGCCGCCGCCGCCGCCGCCGCCACCGCGCCGCTGAGTAGACGAGGGATCTGTCATTGTTTTCTCTCTAGTCGGGGAATGTCTAATAATGAATAACATGTATCCGAATGGACGAGAGAGCCTCCGGATTCTCTGTCTCCTTTTGCCTCCGACACGCGTGGAGCGGGATACGATTGAGAAAGACTCGCTCTCGTCGCTCGTCGGTCGCTCGATGCTCGAGCGATTTGCGAAACTGTTGCATTATTCATCGGTACTTGTTATAGCGGAGCGAAGGAAATTCAAAGAATCGCGCGTTATCGCGCGTTTATAAATTGTTATCGGGGAGAAGAGAGAGGAAGAATCGTTCGCATCGGCGGCTGTGTGCGGCCGTCATTTTTAATTCGACCGCTGTCGAGCTTTGTTGAAAGGGGAAGATCGATCGTCAGTCGCCGGAAAAAGGGAGGAGCGCAAAATCTGGAAAATCGGCGAATTTTCGCGCACAATCGACGGAAATCGGCGTCAAGCCGTCTCAGCCGCTTCTTAATTAATTACGAGCGCGACAATTTCGCCGGGGACGCGCGCCGGCTCGCGCCATTGTTTCCGGCGACCGACTTAATTAGCGACAATACGCGAGAGACGGCGTATTGTCGGCGTATTGTCGGGAAGGGAGAGGGGATTCGCGGACGTAAATCGTGGCGATTTCTCACGACGCGAGAAGCTATCGAAGTGACACGTGCCAGCTCGCTCGCTAATGACTCGACGCTCTCTTCTCGCGCGGATTGAAATCCGCGTGAGAAGTCCGGAGAGAGCGAAAGCTCGTTCGCTCGCCGAGGAACTGCGCACGAGGAACGCGTGTCCGCCGCTTTCGAATGGTATTACCTTTGCCGATCATGTCGCGGATTTGTCGTTCGTCGCGATTATGAGCGGCTACCGAGAAGCGATTAGGAAGTCGCCCCGAAGGACAGTTCCGATTACCGCCGCTCGACGATTCTGTGAAGAGACCGTACGTCGACGCGGCGTCTAATAAACATCTGCACCTTCGTCAGCGGACTTCCAGGTAGCGGACCTGTGCTTTTATATAAAGCGATACGATATTTCCACGTCACGTGCGCGTGCGTGTGCGCGAGTAAGTGAGCGAGTGCGCTCTTTGCGCGAGACTTGTCGTTTCCGTAAGCTATTCTTCATGCTTCTTCGGCTGAGATCTCAATGAAAACGAGAGGAGATGCGATTCCGAGCGATGGCGTCGCTCGGAATCGCAGGAGCGAGTGTTTCGCTCAAACCGGAGTCGACTCCTCTTGCGTATTCTGCGATAAGCAGGACGGGGAGCGTCAGAGTCGCGTTCCAATCTCAGCCGAAAATATTCATCCGGCGATTCAGAGTGGGAAATCCACTCTGCGAGTAGAAATAAATGAAGCAAGAGAGAGAGAGAGAGAGAGAGAGAGAGAGAGAGAGAGAGAGAGAGAGGAGGCGAGATTGCTTTCCGAGTAAAATTTCAGCGGAGGAAACATGAGGAGAGAATCCTTGAAGGACTCGACTCCGCACTTGCAGATCAAAGCTCTCGAATGCTCAAGGGAAGCGCGTTGTTGTTGTTCTCGCGACTCATCGCGGGGAGAAGAAGGACATCCTTCGCTCCAACCGGAAGTTTGGCGCGTCTCCGGCGAGAACGCGCCTAACGTCGCCTTCTTTGTTGCGCAAAGAAATAATCGCGCGACTCGTCCGATTGGAGGCGTGCAAGGAAAGCGAGTGCGTATACTTGAACCGACGACTACTCCGACGCGCGCGGCTTTCCGTACTTTTCAATGACGCATTGCCGCGAGTACACGTGTCCGCCGCGGACACGTTGCGCGCCGCGAGTCCAACGCATCGCAATAAGTTAAATGCGTCGGTCAAAGGCGACGATTCGTGCGCCCGTTGCGTTTAGAAATAGTTATTGCGCATGGCCTCTCTCTCTCTCTCTCTCTCTCTATCTCTCTATCTCTCTCTCTCTCTCTCTCTCCGTCTCTCTTTATCTACTATTATGTACGTGTGCACGTGCGAGCGCGTCAAGATCGTTACACAATGAAACGACGTGAAGCTTTCGAAATGAAACGCGAATCATGCGAGGATAATCGCAAAAGAGACAGAGACAGACAGAGAAAAAGAGAGAGAGAGGGGGAGGTGGGGAGCAGAGGCAGGCAGAGAGGATAATCGTGACTCGTGAACGCTGTAAAAATACCGTAAGTGACGCAACGTCGCACGCTCGACTTTGTTCGATCGACAATCAAGCTCGGCCGGCGCGTTCTCTTCGCCAACTCGTCCGTTTCATTCTCGCGTATCCCCGCGTGAGAAAATTTTTTCACCGGCGCATTTCGAAAAAAAAGAAAAACTCGGTTCTCCCACTCTTCCCCCGCTGCTTCGCAATCCAATCCACATGACGCAACGCGCCGGCATTTTTCAATCGCGGAACCGCCCGGGAATTCTTCTTACGTCGCCGCTGCGTTCTTTTCCACCGAAAAGCCGAAAGCTCGCGTCTCCTCGCCGACGCGGATTGTTTGCCGTGAGCAATCAATCGCGCGTGCACGCGCGGCGCGGGTGGCTGCACCGAGCGTGCCCGAGATAGCGACGCAGCGCACGTCGTCCTCGTCGCCGCCGCCGCAGGCTTGTCCTTGAAATACCGAATTCGCCGGCCGCCGCGGCGACGCGTGATATCATTATGCGCTCGCTGACGCGCGCGCACGCGCGCGCGTACGTGCGTGCGAAATCTATGCAAACCTCGCTGCGAGAATCGCCCGTCTGAAAATGGCCGCGTGCTCGCGCGAATTTCCCGCAGCGAGTCGCGCGGGCAAATGAGTCGACGGAGCAGAGGAAATCGCGCACCTCACCGACGCATTAGCACGCAATAATTAGGCCGCGTGGCGCGATCGTGCCGACCGGTAAGAGACGTGTATACTGCGATATTCGCGTTTCTGTACGCGCTGATAATACGATAATGCAACGATAACGCGCACAGCCGCGTCAGGATGCTCGTAACAACGAGTCCTGTGCACGAAGGTGGTTCGCTCACTCGCTTGCTCGCTCGCTCGCTTGTTCGCTCGCTTGCTTGACGCGGCGAGGTCGAGTTCA
Source organism: Harpegnathos saltator (assembly GCF_003227715.2). Lineage (NCBI taxonomy): Eukaryota > Metazoa > Arthropoda > Insecta > Hymenoptera > Formicidae > Harpegnathos > Harpegnathos saltator. Next base: position 217,610 of record NW_020230460.1, on the reverse strand, counting down.
CAAAGTTGCATAAAAAGTGAAGGTGACCGGCGGTGATTCACGGGGGCTGATGTCCTCGTTGTCTGGCATTCGGTTCGTGGAGGCCGACTCGGCGGGGGCGGGCGGGGCGGGCCAGGGGCAGGAGGCGCGGGGAGGATCCTTGCCAGCCGGCCGGCCGGTCGAGCTTCGTGCGAGCGAGCGAGCGAGCGGCCGCTCTTTGTTTTGGCTGGATCGCAGCCGACGCGATTCCGAGTAGTATCTCTCCGATGTGTATCTCGTTACGGGCTCTCCCTCTCTCTCTCTCTCTCTCTCCCTCTCTCTCCCCCTCTCCCTCTCTCTCTCTCTCTCTCTCTCTCTCTCTCTCTCTCTCTCTCTCTCTCTCTCTCTCTCTCTCTCTTCTCTCTCTTCTCTCTCTCCTTCAGGGGCCCGCTCTCGAGCCGGCGATTGGCGTAAATCATTTTTTCAGCGCGACCGCGAAATCGCGTGCACGCCCGACTCACTCGAGTCGCCGTCGCCGTCGCATCGATCGGCGCCGCCCACGCGTGTTGACCGAAAACAAACTCACGCGAGGAAACGTCTGGACTATCGCCGGTGTCGTGGACCTTTTGTCTCGGATGCCCGTCGCTCCGACGAGTCGCGCTCTCGCGATGCGAGTGCGATCGGGCGATTGACGTAACGCCGATTTCGGCGAGACGTCGTCGCCGAGCCTTTTTTGCGGTCACCCGAGCGAACTCGAGACGCGATTTCGGCGAGACACACCGCGACGAAACTCGCTATCTCCTGACGAAAACGCGACTCGACTCGGCGTGTAGCAACATAACGCAATATCGCGTCACGGTTCTTCTCCCCTAAAGCGCGAATCGATCTCAGCGCGTCCGCCGACCTCCGCCGACAAAGGCTCACCCCAAAGGCGGTGATTAAAATTCGTGGAATCCGGCGCGGGGAGGAAGGATCGATAGCAGCCGGCTGGCTGGCTAGTAGCGACTACGTCCACTCGCAGCGATCGTAGATGTGTAAAGACGAAAGGGAGAAAGACATGTTTTAGCGGAATGTTCTCGGGGAAATCTGGATCTCATTTTTTTCCTCAAGAAAATTTCCATGAAAAATCATTCGTCTTCCCCCTCCCTAATTCGGTTTTTAAAACATTCCTATCATATATACTCCGAATTAAAAGCTTCGTTCGGACTTGCCAATTTTCATGTACAAACCTCGAATCGCGAGAAGCTCATCCGCGATCGACGCATATCTCGCGAGCTGCAATTTTCATTTCGCATCTCATTACGCGAATATTCCCCGAACGAGGCCGGGATTATCCTGACGATCGCGGAGATCGCTCACCGCGAGCAAATTCCAAAGCTCAACGTCATTAACCGACGAATCTACACGGATGACGGATTCTTCGGTGCGAGCGAAGCGAACAAAAGAAAGAAAGAAAGAAAGAAAGAAAGAATCGACTCTTGTTCTCGAGAGCCTCCTCCGGCTCCGGCGCGGTGCACGACGATTCGGCTAGCCAAGCTACGAGCGCAATTATTCTCGACAATTGCATAAGTATACATTGTCAAGCGACCATTGAATAAGCGCAGCGTAACCAAAGCGGCCGTCGGTCGTGCGGAGCTCACTACCTCGAGCGAACTCCATCGCAGCACTTGCGTCGCTGTCGCGCGCGCGACGCAATCTAATCGTACGCGCGCGCCGTGTGCTCCACCGCGGTGCATTCCGTGCACCGGCGGTGGGGATGCAGCGGGGGTCGCGTGGTGGGGGGACGCGGTCGTCTGACGCAGGCCAGCCGCCGCGCGCTGCGATGTGCCGGTGTGTGATAGTGTGGCAACGATAACAGTAGTGGTGCAACGGCGGCGGCAGCGGCGGCAGTGGTGGTGGAGAGTATCGCCACATAAACCGAGTATAAACCGGGAGTAAACTCGCCCCGCTCCGCGGCGCGAGCGCCACCACCGCGTTACACGCAACACACACGCGGCCGCACACAGAAGAGCCGCAACGACACCGCTTACGCGCTGTGTGAACGAGAGCGGGTCGTACGTGCCGGCCGCCGCTCCGGGTGGAGGCGCTCGTGCGCGCGCGGCGCGAAGAACCAATACACGCGCGCTCAGCCCCGCGCGCCGCAGTCAGCCTTCCCGATCGCGTCGGAGCGGACGAGTGCGCTCGGACACGACATTGGAAGCGAAGACGCGCGAAGCACTGGCGGCGGCGGCGGCGGCGACGGCGGCGGCGGCGGCGGCGACAGTCAGTCAGTCAGCCGCGGCGAGTCAGTCTCATGCGAGGTGCTCTCTCGTCGGTCAGTTTGCAGCACGACTTGGTAGCGAGTGGACGTGTGTCTCTTGCTTGAGCGCGCGTGTCAACGGAGATCGCCTTCGGTTTCTTCATCGGTCGGCGGCGTACGCACGCAGCGCGTTGACGACGCACGGATATCGCGGCGGATAACGTAGGACGTTTTCAGCCGTTAAGCGGATTCACACGCGGCGCGTCGACGGAGCTACGAGAGATTCCTCGGGTCTCCGTCAGCTGTCCGCGGAGTTCAAGTTCGCTTCTCCGGAGGAGAAGAGAGACTAGGAGAGAGAGAGAGAAAGAGAAAGAGAAGACTCGTCGCCAGTGGAGGTCGATTGATTATTCCGAAGTGTCTTCGCGAGTGTCTCGATCGGTCGACTTCTGACCTGATCTGGTCTGTCGTTGGTTTTGGTCTCTCTCTCTTGGCCGTACTTTTTTCGAGTGTTTGCCCAGGTGATTACACACCGCGACGTTCATCGTGAGTTTCGCACGAGGGACTCTCTCTCTCTCTCGGACGCTGTTTACTTCCCGCGGTGTGACAGTCGCAGGGGACGGTTCGACGAACCGCGTGCGCGACGTTTCACTTGGCACCGGGAGGAAGAGGCACGAGGTCTCGTCGAGAGGACCGGCCGTTCTGCGACAAAGTGAATCGCCGTCTCCTCGTGCGCTCCAGCCTGACAGAACGTTTCAAGATTGGTGAGTACGAGTAGTAAGCCGGTGCGCTAAGCCACTTTGACTCCTCGCGAAATCGTCGATTCGTCACTCATTCACGCCCACTTAATCGGCAATCTGCTTACTTTGATTGCGCCGATTCATTTGCGGTGAAAATGCCGCAGACTTTTTTCTTTCCGGAAGGTGACAATCGTCCATCAGTTGAAACTTTAAGCTTCATTCTTTTTTCCGCGGCAAGAAAGAGAGAGAGAGAGAGAGAGAGACGGAGAGAGATACCGACATGCTCGGAGCTCGCGGATCTCGCTGTCACGATCGAGAGCCGGACGACTTCGGAAGGATTCAAAGGCACGTGCTTCCGCCAGATGAAACGCGAGTCGCTGCGCTCGGTGTATGTTTTGACACCTCGCGCGCTCCGCGCGAGCGAGCATCTCTTCGACGACGGCACGTCGCGAGTCGCGAGTGCCGTGCAGAGACGCTAGTCTATCGATTTGAAGAAACTGCGCCAAATTGACGCACGGAGATTGCGGTCGTGTCAATTTCGCGCCGCCGAGACACCTCCGTGTCGCGCTTGTCGGCCGCTCGTAAGTTTCGCCGAGCGGATATAAACTTGAGCTCTTTACATCCGAGGATTGTTATTCCATTTCAATTGCGCTCGGCATGCAATCGTAATGAATCGGAAAGAGAGGAAACTCGGCGAAATGTGCGGATGCGAATTAACGTGAAACGCGGGTGCTACTTTTTCTCGCGATGTCGAGAGCGCAGATAAGTGTAACGATCGAAACAACAGACTTTCTACCTGGAGGAGCTTACTTGCGGGTGACGCAATGCGCGTCGATGATAGTCATGGCGTGATCATCCGCGGCCCATGTGCATCCATTGTCTCCGCTTTGCCCCTGCCCGCGGTGCATATCTTATCGGTGACTGTCGATTCGTGGTTGAATCACTGTCCCGTGTCCCTCTCCCCCCCCGCCCTCTCTCTCTCTCTCTCTCTCTCTCTCTCTCTCTCCGCCACGCTCTCTCGAATAACAGGTGCAGATAAAGGTGCCCGCTTTCGAGAAATGCAATTAATACGCAACTCGACGCGCTGACGTCACGACTGTCGTCGAGCGGATATAAAACGCTTCTTCGTCGTCGCGCGCGCGAACAGTCGCAGCAAGACTTGCGAAAGTGCAGCGTGTGTGCAACGCGGCTTCGTTCGCACGTACGTACATTCGTTCGTTAATCATTGCGTCACCGCCGTCGGCGCGGCGATAAGAGCACGAGAAAAGAGCAGGACGAGGGGAGAGGAAGAGAACGAACGAGAGCAGGAGAGAGAAGAAGGAAGAACTGAAATTTCGCGCTGCAGTGTACGGTGGACGAAGGAACAAAGTGCGAGCACGACGCTGCGCACCTTCTTCCGTTACGCCTTCGCGCAATACGAACGCGTTTGCGAAATACATCGCGATCAAGGATCAAGGTCGGATTTTATTTTTATCCTTTCGACTCTGCCGCCATTAGCACCGCCGCCGCCGCTCTCACTCTCTCTCTCTCTCGCGCTCTCGCGCTCTCTCTCTTTCTCTCTCTCTCTCTCTCTCTCTCTCTCTCTCTCTCTCTCTAGCTCACTCTGCCTCCCTCTTTGTCCCTCTTGACAATTACGCGACGAGAATCGAATATCGATATCCTCGCGGCGGTGCCGACACGCCGCGGTATCTTGGAGAAGGAGTCGCTCTCTCTCTCTCTCTCTCTCTCTCTCTCTCTCTTTCTCTCAGTCTCGTTAACTACCGCGATTAATTATAATTGAAAATCACCGACCGATTATCTATATGTGTACCTTCCATATCACGACTAATTGCGAAACAACAAACGGTGAGATGCCTCGGAGTCTCCTTTCTCCCCGCTCCCGGAGCACCCCGTTGCTTACGTTTGCAATGTCGCACGTGGCGGCGACAAGTACGACGAACGAAGAGAGAGAGAGAGAGAGAGAGAGAGAGAAGCAGAAAGATACACATCGATCGCGATCCTCTCACGAAACGGGAATCTCTCCCTCTCTCCCTCCTGCGCTCCTTCTCTCTTTTCCTCTCGTTGCGATCCCCCTTCTCTCTCCCTCCTCCCTCCGCCGCTGCCCTTCCTCATCGATCTCCTCCTCCCACCTCGCAGCATACCACTACTCTCGACTCTCTCTATCAAAGTGGGCCACGGCCCAATTTACAGAACTCTCTCAACCTCGCGGTCGCGTCGTAGCGTGAACCGTCCGTGCAATAAATTTCACGGACTCTCCCGGCCGAAGGGCGCGCGCACGTGCACGCGGATGCGAGAGCGAGCCACGCTGATGACCCTGAAGGCGCGCTTAGAATCGGGCCCAGGAGAAAGGGGAGGAGGGGGAGGGGCAAAGGAGAGAAACGCGGAAGATTAGATCTCCGCGCGAAGTATCGCGCGAATTGAGAAACTCGAAGATTTAATCGTACCATTACGATTATCGCCGTTATCGTGCGCACGCTATATTATTATCGTTAATCAGGCGGATTATTATTACAACTCGCAAATTAATAGACGCCCAGGTCTGCGCGAGCGTAGCGGCGCAGACAGGAGGGGGGGGGAGAATGGGCTCGGACGGATCAAACGGTTAATAATCGACATTACAATCGCGCGCGGATCTCCCGAGCTAATTAAACGAGCATAGATAGATAAACGAGTCGCGCAGTCTCGCGATAACGTATCGTAGCCGTTAGAGCGACTCGCTAAATTGCCGGGGCTCTCCCTCTTTCTCTCTGCGTCTCCTTCCTCTTTCTCCTCACCCCGAAGATAGCGGTCGCGAGGAATAAATAAGTAAATCGACCGATCGCTGTCGTGTTTTTATTACTCCACGTCGCGGCGCGACGGTGTTCTCTCGCCGCGCTATGCGTATCTTTCGCTCCCCCTTCCGCTACCGTCGATCGATTGTCACGGACCATCGAGAGCTCCCGTCGTGAAACAAAAAATGATTGAGTTATCTCGGATCGATACGAGCCGCCACGGGCAGAGAGCGCACACGCGGAGCGTGGATTAGCGGTATCTGCGCTCGAGCGAAATGCATCGCGAAAATGCACGTCGCGGATGATCGCGAAGGAGAAAGAGCGGGCGGTGGGGGAAGGGGGAGGCGATAGGAGAAAGAGAGAGATGGTGGTAGCTACCGTAGCTCTAGTTGCGGACGCGTTTCCCGTCGATGCATGCATACCGGCGATATCTACGCGCCGTCGTATGGACATTGTGGATTATACGTTGCGTCATCGGCCGTTCATCGATTACCGCAAGCTACAAAGAGAAGGAGAAAGAGAGAGAGAGAGAGAGAGAGAGACCGCGCACCTCTGTATATATTCTCTCGGTCGTCGTTTTATTTCTTATTTAAACGATATCGACGGAACGGCAACACCGACGACAATAGAATTTTAAACCTCAAGTACTCCCGCGGCAATGAGACGCGCGACTTACACGTTCGACAACACGTTCGCCGAGCCTCGCGAGAAGAGCGGACACCGAATGATTGTTAAGAGCGACCGGGTTCTCTCGTTCTCGTGAGATAAACGAGAGAATGAAAAGGAAGAGAAGACGGACTTTGGATTGAAATAATCGAGAGCCTTCACAGTCGCGGTGAATCACGGTGATCGCTTCCCGCGATCTCGCGTTTCCGCGAGCACGAAATACGAATCCGGCTTCCCAAGGCGCTTTCGAGACAAACCGGCCGATTCGGCAAGCAGCGCAGATATCAATAGCGCAATGTCCGTAGCGGCAATTGCGTCACGGAGCGGCGCTAATTCGAGGCACTGCGCGCGGCGCGGCGCGGCTCACGTCGGCGGGCAGCGAGAAATCGAGGCGACCGAATTCCGCGACGATCGCGATCCGCCGGCGCGGTTTATCGATCATATTAGCAAATATCAGGCTCCGTTGTTCGCGGTGACCTTTTCCCCGCTCGTATTATGCAACGAAGGTGAACGGTCTAACATAACAGCCTGCACGTGTTGCAGTCACGTGGCGGACGGGACTGCCACAACAAGGCGAACCTAACCCGCGCGAATTGCGCGAGTAAGCGAGTGAGCGAGCAAGCGAGCGAGCGAGCGAGCATTCGCGCGCGCTATGTATTAGCAGTTGCATCACGCACCGCATTATTTCTTAAGCGACTTTCACACCGCCGGCCGGCCGGTCGGCCGGCCTCGGATCCCGAAGAATCCACTCCCGACTCGACGGGACGGAAGGGGAGGGGAGCAGTTTATGTAACTGCCCAAATTGTATCGCGATACCTTCGTCGGATTTCGTGCGCTTCGATGGGAATAAGTAACGTTAAGGGCAATTTACACGGTGCTGCTTTTATTCGCTAGGAGCAAGTTCTAAGATTCGCAGATTCGAATTCTAGAATTCGCTCGTAATTCGTTTCTTCTAGGCAATAGATTTTTCATTCGCTAGCGTCTAAAATTTAGAAAACGCCGCGACGTCTACTACTAGTCGTCGCGACGAAATTGGACATGTTGAACTTTGATCACCAGACGCTGCGTCTTCTAATTTCAGACGTTAGCAAATGAAAACCGAGCGTCTAGAAGAAAGCGAATTCGCTGGTAAAAACTTGTAGACGATAGATTTCGAAAACTTAAGAAGCAGCACCGTGTAAATTATCCTTTCGTTGGAGACGTAAAGCGCGGACTTCCGGCTAACTCGCACGCGTGAGTCTTCATCCGCCTCCGAAATAGACGGCGAGAACATTGGGTCCGACCGAACCGTTAACGAACCGCCGGAAATCACCATTCTGCCATGAATTACCAAATCCGTCGAATCTCCCGGGGACGTTGGGAAGAAAATATCCAAGAACCGACATCTGTGTTTCTGTATCCACTCATTGAAGTTCTTTCTCATTTCTGTCCCAGCGTCACTTCTCGTTGTGCAACTGCGAGCATTTTCTCATGTCGTTAATTAACGATTACCAAATCGCTTAGAAATCTCACCGGTTTGCGTTTGCGTGTGCCGGCGGCGGCACACGCGCCCGCAGCGAAGAGCGTCGACGCGACGAATCGAATCGATCGCTCGACCGCGGCCGGAGCTCTCTCCGGCGTAACAAAAGAATGTCGATCGTGTCACGACGTCGCGTCATTGTCGCGGTGCGCGCGCGCGCGCGCATTATGTAACGAGGATAAACGCTTTTGTGCACAGGCCTCGCTCGTTAGCCTCGCGTCACGTGTAGCGGGAAGGTCGGCGCGCGCGTCGTAAGAACGCGCGAATCTCACGTGGATCGCGCGCCCGTCGGAACGTGCGGCGCCGTTTAAAACGCGTCCACCGTCACTCTCGCAACCGTAAACATCCGACCACGCACCCCATAGGACACGCGAACGTGCGACTTCCCCGTGGCGGGAGTGCCACGTGTACCTGTCTCTCCGTCGCATTGCTCAACCGCATTCGCCGCCGTCTTCGCGAACAGTCGCACGCGAAAATGCGCCGCTCGGGAAACAGAGAAAATTTATCACAAATTGCTCATCGATTGCAAATTCTCAAGCTCGTATATTTTCGACGGAAGCAGCTCTTGCAGAGTGGGAACAAACCTTCGCGTGCCATCACGCGCGCGCGCGCGCGCGCGCGGAGAAGCGAATGAAAGATTGTTGAACGGTAAATCAAGCGTTGGGAATCCACGAACTTGCGCGTGCTAATTGAACACTTGGCTCGGCGTACGCAAAACACGTCGCCACGTGCGTCGATAATTGCGTCTCGCTACTTAAAATCTCGTTACTAAAAAAAATGCGGAAGAGGGGTGATTACGTGCGACTCGGAGCCCACACGTCAGCGCGCGCACGTGGGCTCTCTCGCAGGGCGGGGTATTGGAGTTTCAAAGGCTCGCGCTCTCGCGAGTCGAAATTTCGGCAACCTGCTGCAGCTGCGCGATAAATCCAGGGCCGTCCAGGGCGCTCTAAAACGTACAGGCCGCTCTGCACGCGCTCGTCTCGTGTAATTTCGTCTCCCGTTTCCTCCCCCGGCCCCGCCGCCGCCGCCGCCGCCGCCGCCGCTCTGAATCGTATCAAGCCGCGTGACTCACGATTACGTAACGACAAAGCGTGCCTCTGTAACGCGACTATAATACGACTATACCGGGTGTCTCCGATCGATAGCTCCGACGCTTCGCCGTTTCCGGGCCGCCGTCCGACGGACCTCGGCCTCTCGGCTTTTTCGAGGCTGCCTCCAGGTTTCGCGAGATCCTGAGAATCGCGAAGAAGCCTGCGCGCGCGCGCTTTTCGTTCCGCTGACGATCGGCCGCGTTATCGCGGGCCAGTTGCATAATGAGCGGGAAACGAAATCGGAGACCGGTTCGAAATGCCTCCGTCGGCAAAGGCCGATAACGGTATCAGTGGCTCTCTGTTACGTGAGCACTGACCGCAATCGTAACACACGCGCGCACGGCCGGAGCGGTATCGGGTGGCCGGCCTACGGCATTGTGCACATGCCTTTATGCGCGATGGACGGACGCGCGCGCGCGCGCGCGCTTAAGTTCGTCGTACCCGTCGACTATTTCAGGCGTTCGCGCGCATTCTTATTCAGCTGTTTTTTCCGAAACGCGCATTCCGCAAATAATACCGCGGCCGATAGTCGCGTTCCAAGATCGTCACGCCGCGCCACGCCGCGGCGTCGTCGTCGTATTTATTATGCCGGCCGGGATTTATTTTTCGAATCCGTCATATTTCACGCGGGTCCCACGTCCGGCCGCTATACAATGCCCGTAAATTATGCGCGACACGAGGGGCCTTCTTTTTCTTCTTCCTTCCTCCTCGCCGGCCGGAACGTTGCTCTCCGGTGGCGACAGCCTGCAGCGCGTCGCGAGCGTTCAATAATTTTAGACTTCCGTCCCATCGCGACGGATTTTCCGAAAGTACCTCCATGCGTGCCCGCGAGAGATAGTGTAAATAAATTTCCCGGAAGACGCACGCGGATCGAGTCGGAGGGTACGTCGCGTATGCACATCGCGAGGGGAGCGTTTCCTCGAACGAGAGCGCGTCAGAAGAAAAACAGACGGGCGTCGGGTCGACCGATGACTTAATCGAGATACGCGCGATATCGCGGCTAATTACTCATCATTCTCGCCGCAGCACAATACGCCAATTATTTTCGAATCTCTAAATTCCTGCACGCACGCACGCGCGCGCGATATCAATTTCCTCGGTCCGGTCTCAAGGTGCGCCCGCGCGCGAGATAAGTACGCAGTGGCTGCTAATCGCAGTCGCGAGCGAATCGATAATGTCGCGATTGGGTCGCGCGTGACCGTCGCGTTTGACCTCCCGGAGCAGCGGCGCGTTCTCGTCTTTCTCGCCGCGATCGAATCCGCCGGGAGAATCGCGAGAACCGAGAGTCTCTCTCTCTCTCTCTCTCTCTTTCTCTCTCTCTCTCTCCCTCTCTCTCTCTCTCTCTGCGGAGGACAATCGATTACTCACGCCCCGCTCCGCGACCGGCAAGCTTCCGCTTGGAGGCGAGAACGCGCGCTTTCCAAGAGGCGCGAGCGCGCGAAAACGCTCCGCGAAGAGCGAGGAGGAAGGCTCGGCGAACGCGCGCGACGCATTAATCTTCGGCGCGGCGAACTCGCCGCGTGTTCCGCGGAAAATCGCTGGCAAAAGGGAGAGGGAGACACGCTAACGGGAGCGACACGGAGGACATGCAGCGGGTCACGTGCGACTTGGCGCATTGCGCAACGCGCGGCCGAACACGTGCCTGTGACAACGTGCTCTTTCCGGCTCTCTCTCTCTCTCTCTCATTACTCTTGCTCGCTCTGTCTCTTCCTTGTTATTCTGGCGGCCTCTTTGTCTCCCTCGCGCGAGCGCGTTCCCGGAAAATTAGGTGACACCGTGAGATAAGATTTCCTCGGAACCGTCGATTGATAATGACGAGAGGGAGATTACTGCGGAGATGCGCGCGCTCGGAACACGCGCAGTTGGCCAACGTGTTTTTCCCGGATCGTGCGCGCGTGCTGCGTTCATCGTGCGCAACAATAGCGACAACAGACGAATATTAATAGCGATCGCGTGGTTCTAAATCGAGTTAGCGGCGCGCGCACGCGCGCGCGTTTTCATTCCGCCGAGCGTCGCGAGTCCTTCGATTTTTCCTTCGACGACTCATCGTTTCCATCGTTTCCGAAGGTTCGCAGAAGATGCAAGATTGATTTCTTTATATATATATATAAAAGAAAATAATGTCTCGTAGTTTTTATATAAAAAAAAATTTTTGTCTTGTTGACTTTTACGAGCAAGTCTCTTCCATTGTCCATTTTGCATCGCGGCGACTTCCATTCGCGTTTCCTTCCTTTCGTCCGTTTTATCATTAAGAGCTTGGGAGAGAGGAAGAGACGCATATACACGTACTCGCGTTTCAATGAGCTCATCCTTAAATTATATCGAGCCAAGTCATCGCGCGCTCGGATGACTTCTATCGCGCTACTACACGTCACACGTGCGATGATTTTCGGAACAAGCGGACGTGGTGTAACAGGTATGGCCGTACGCGAAAGCCGCGAATGTATCACACATACGTGTCTCTTCGTGTCTCTTCCCGTCCTCCGCCTCTCCGCGAACGCGAAAATTGCGCAACGCTATATACATTATGACGTTTTCGCCGGAAAATCCACGCAACGCGCGTTGATGACTCGGCGAAATTATTACCGGTCCATTTCGTGATTCAGTCTACCTCTCCTTTCCTCTCTCTCTCTCTCTCTCTCTCTCTCTCTCTCTCTCTCTCTCTCTCTCTCTCTCTCTCTCTCTTGTTTATTGTCCCATCTCGCGATGACGCGCCCGCCGTGTAACAACCGCGTTCGCCAAACGCTCCGAATCATCGTCGGAAGCGTGCAAGCCCACGCGTTGATTACGTTTCTCGTTGGCGAGAAACTGGACTGTGCTTTTTATGTTTCTTCCAGTCGAACGAGAGACGTTAGACGCGCACGAAGCGGCAAGAAGCGCATTACGAAATCGGAATCGGAATCAAACGACGCCACGATACGACGTAGCGATAACGCGACATCGGGATTGCGTAACGTTTCGCCATCAGTAGACTTACGCTTTAGAATTTAATGAGCGTTTATTTCCATGAACGGCATTTTTATCGACGAATCTAATTAACGCGTAACATTGTGCGCGCGCTCATTGACGTCACGTCGTTGATTCACGTACGAGGAACGATCGGAATATTAGGCTGCCTCTTCCACGTGGCTTCTTCTCTTTTCATCCCGCCATCGTCATCGTCGTGTCGCACCTCGTCACCGCGAACTCGTATTAAGGATGAATCACGGAATCGGCGATTCCGCGTTCTCCATTCAATTCCGGCTAAGCGGAATCTCTTCTCGCGAAAGCGAATAATTCGCTCGTTAATTCCAGCAGCCACGGAGGCTCGCGCACTTATCGCCCGACGCGGGCGGGAGAATTCTCGCTCCCGGCGAATCCTCGCTAAATAAGTCTCCTTATCGAGGAAGTCACGCGCGATCCGAATCGTCCCGCTTGACAGGACACGCGTCGTCCTGCGTGATCGCAACGCGCGCTCGCGTCCGGATTGCGACCGCCTTCCAAGTTTTCCTCCTGTGCGAGCGATCGCACATGTCGGCCGATCGAAGGCGGAAAGATGGGAGGTCGCGGAAATTCCCAGTCGCGCGCGATCTTCCGCCGATCGTCGGTTCCAGCGCGACTCAAGGGCCGCACGTCGCACGCACGTCGTCCTCGCGGGCGGAACAACAGAACGTGATTCCCCCGATGGCGACACGTGGCGTACGTCACGCGGCGCGCCGCCGCGTTTCCGCATGCGTCACACGACGCGAAACGCGTCCGCACGTTGTCTGGCCGTTGGCGCGAACGGAAAGCGATCCGTCGCGTCAGTCGGGACCGGTTGTTTGCGCGATTCGCCCCGCGGAATTGCCTACTACGCGCTTAGCTTACCGCCGAGCAGAGTCAACAACGTTGTTTACGCGTTTAATTGGCCGACGCCGGGCATCAAACGATACACGCAAGGCGACGCGTCTCTCTTCGGTTCTTTCTTCTTTCGTCAGCCGACCGTGGAAAGATCCGCGCGGCTCTCGAATCGGACTTCAAATTGAAGGGCGCGAGCGACGGCGACGAGTGTGTGTGTTCACGCGGTCTCGCGAAGGTGTGAATCGCCGCTTGAAATAGACGCGCTTTCACGTCGGCCGGCGGGAATTTACGAGTGACCGGGGGGGTATTTCGGGATAATTTCAAAGCGCAGAAACGTTTACGGAAGAGTCGCCCGCGTGGGCGAAAGTGCGCGCCGCGCTTTTGGGCTGCGCGAGCGCGTGTGCGTCCTTCTGACGTTTACTTACGCGGATACTTTGCGCGATACTCTGGCGAGTGCAACGTACGTCGCTCTCCCGTTCGCCGGCGCGGCGCGGCGAGCCTTGGCGCTTTTCGCCCTCATTTGGTACGTAATATGTGATTCGACAGCTGATACACAGTCGCGCAAGCGTTTCCCTCCCCGACAGTCTCGCGATTGATTCGCGTGGGCGGCTTCCGCACGGGGGAAAATTGTTAAGATCGGATCGCGCCCCTGCCCCCCCTCTCCTTCTCTCTCTCTCTTCCCCATGACTGGCTTTGCAACATGAGTCACGCGAAATCGCATGCAATTGGAGGGCTGGAAATTCCAAGGGATTGCTCAATTTCGACGAGGTATCGTGTCCCGATAATTCATTGGCCGTGTCGTGAACGCGTGCGCGTACGCTGATATATCGAGGACCGAGCGACTCTGGACTTTCGAGAACCGATCAGATCGTGTCGCAATGCGAGAGCGAGAGAAAGAGGGAACATTCTCCAAAATTCCTGGCCCGTATCCTTCGTCGAGATATAGAAATCGCGCGACGAGGACTCGCTTAGGAGGCGGATAGGACTCGTCGTTAACTTTCTCAAGTTATTAATATTTCGACCTCGCGTTATTTTATCTTATCCTTCTCGCTATGTAACTGAAAGATATTTCTTCTTGTTGACATATTATTATTTTGAGATGGAAATAAATTCCTCAGAAACACACGCGCGCGCGCGTGCAATAAAAATGACACAAACAATAAACTGAAAGTAAAACTCTTCGTAAACTTTCGGCGGCACGAATTTAATCAATATTGGCCATGATGAAAGTTTCATGATGAATTCATTAACGCACGCATCGATGTTAAATCGATATTTCAAGCGGCTCGTCGCGAACGAGGTACGCGAAGGAGGAATTCAAACGCGAAGCTTAAACGCGACGAGCAACATCGCATGGCGAGCAAGGAGAAACGAGGAGGAGGGAGGCTCAAAAGGCTGGCCGAGAACAACCGATCTCGAACTTCGTATACGACGCGAGTTAGAAGCTAGACACGTCACCGGACATTTTTACTTTCGGACGCTCCGTCGCTGCGACGAGGCGTCGTGTCGGTGTCGCAGCCTCTTCAGGGCGCCTCGTGAAAAGCGCGTCACACCGCGACCCAGTTGATGAGAGCCGCGGAGGAATTAATGACTCAGTCTTCTGGAACTTTTGCAAAGCAGCGATCGTTACGTAAATCGGATTAAATAACCGCTGCCTCACGGCGATGTGTCACCACGTGTGTACGTGAGCGTGATATTTCCATATCGGCGATCCTGGAGACCTCGCGTACTCGACTATCGCGTCCCGGTCGATCCTGCCTCGGACATTTCGATCGCCACGGCGTCGGTAAACTCGCCGTTATTTGCGGCCCGTTGGCTCGCTAAACGCGACAACTCACCGAGAGGCTCGCTTGCGCGTCGCGCACTTCACCTGGGGGGACCGGCGGGGACGAGGGAGGGGGAGAGGGACGCAGCATAACGGCCCCCGCCGTTAAATCGGCGGAACGCCACGAGGTCGCGAGTGCACGTTTCAAGACGTCAGCGACACCCCGAGCACGTGATTAGACAAGGTTCACGTACGACACGGCGGCTGCGCCGGCGTGTTTACACAGGCGACGGCGAGGGGAGTTGTCATCGACGACGGGGCTTCCATAAATGCACGTGCCCGTGGAAACGCACGGGGGCCATCCCGCCGTTTACGTAACGCGACGGCGCACCGCTGCATCTCTCCGCTTCTCGTCGTCGTCGTCGTCGTCGGCTACACGTACGCGCACACTCGTGAGACGCCCTGCGATGATCCTGCGACGATACGCGCGGATTCTCTCAACTTTGTGTTTTTTTTCCGACCGCGTCGCCGCGGATGTCGAGTTCGCGCGAGCGATCATGAGCGAAGATCGCCGAAGTGTTTTTATCGCCGAGATTATTTCCCGTGCTTACGTCAATTATGATGTAATGCCGTAATCAGCAGAAACGGGACGGGACGAACGGAAGAGTATTTGCGTGCCTGTTATGGATATTTCGTTGACATTATTGTGAAATGTATGTACGTATAATATATACATGCTTGCAATAATAAACGAGCCTGGCGAGGCGCGCTTCGTCGTATCTCAAGCCGCGAGATTCCTTCTCTCTCTCTCTCTCTCTCTCTCTCTCTCTCTCTCTCTCTCTCTCAACGACAGAGAGAGAGAGGACAGGGTCGCGTAGCGCAACACATAGATGTGCGTGCGAGAGATATTCCTTTTTGCAAGATATTTTGCGTGAAAAACATCCGTCCATGAAGCGAAAGAAGAAGACCGCGCACGGAATTGCGCAAAGAAACCGTGGCGTGGCGGGCGGTTGCAAAGAATCCTTTTAAAAAAATGGCGAAATGGCTTTTAAATAAAAAAAAGAAAGAGGGAGAGAGAGAGAGAGAAGAACCGAGGAATGTGCAAATTTCTTTCGTCATTAGAACACTCCAAAACTGGCATGTATTAATCCGCCCGAACCCCCCTCTCCGACCGGGCCTCTTCTCTCAGCCATCGCGACGCGCGTATCATTACGAGACCAGAAATACGCCGGACTATCGAAACCGGCCGATAAAGATGAGACTGACACAGCGCGCGCGCGCACACTTACAAAAATATCTCGCCGCGCGTTTTACATAACGGGACTTATCTCTCTAAGAGAGAATTCCTTCCAGGAGCCGTGCGGCCGAGCGTGGATACGATTAGCCACCGCCGCTCGCGCACGTGAAATTTTCCGCGCGACAGATTCAATGAGAGAGAGAGAGAGAGAGAGAGGGGGGGAGGGAATAGGGAGGAAAGAGCAACGTTGTTTACGCGGGCGTACCTTCGCGCGCGTTATTAGTACGTGCGCGCTAATGCGCTCCTCAGACTGATCTTGTGCAATAAATACCGAAGGTCGGATAAATACGTGTCCCAGCGGCGGAGCAGCGATGGCGGCGCGGCGGTTCCCGACACCCAGAGACGGAACACGTGGAGCGGCTCCGCGAGCGCACGTGCGTGATTGCATAACCGAGCAGCGTTGTGCGCCATCGGATTAAAGCTTACGTACGCGTCGAAGGCGAAGCCGGAGGAAGAGGAGGGGAGGTAGCGGAGGCGACGGAGTATTTTCATCCGCGATCGCGGGTTAAAAATAAGCGATCGCAAATAGCGGATGGAGGAAACGAACGCTCTCGCGGGCTACTTAATCGCGGACATCCAACGGCCGATAATCGCACGGCGGTGCGGATCGAGAGGAGGAGGAGGAGGAGGAGGAGGAGACGACTTAATTACACGAGCGCTTCGCGAGTCACGCTAGCGTCCCGATATTTCCGCCATTGGGGAATTGGAGGATTTTTTTAATTAAACGGAGGAAGGAAGGAGGGAAGAAAGGCCGTAACCGTGGCGCTAATTGGCGTGCCGTCGATCTTGGGCCGCGACGCTTCGATTTCTCGTGAGAGCCAATTAGAGCCGGCGAACGTGAGCTCGCGAAGATTTATGTCGCTAACGATCCGCTTCATCGTCGGATCTCCGGGCGATTTTTCATTTTCTTTCGCGAGTCATATCGCGCGCGCGACACCTTGCGATCAGCTCTCGCTGGCACCTCATCTTTCCTCATAATTTTGCGTTATTTTCTTTTCCCTTTTTTCTTTTTATCACGCGGTATCTATAATGTTGTGAGACGATTCCTTCGACGGAATTCGGACGGAATTGCGTTGCGCTGAGAGGAAAGGAACAACGTTGCTAAAATTATAATTATCTTTGCGCCTCAACACTACACGTACGTCTTCTCGCTGTTCTAACAAAAACGTAGCAGTCACGATACGCAATACTTGCTGCAAAAAGTAATTGCCTCGACCATGGTTCTTCCATCACACGACTCTACAATTGTAAATAACAAACATGATTTTCTCAGCGTGACGATCTATCGAGGCAACGGCAGCAGCCGTCACCTCGTAAATCGAGCCGAGTTAAATCGAGCTAAAGGCGAAACGCCGAAGGCGCGAACGGCGGACGCTCGCGGCCGTGTTCGCCGGGTTCACCGACATCTTCGACCTTGGAGCGAGCACGACCTTACTCAAGGCTATTTTGCAACATCTCTCGCACGCGCTCTTCGCCCGTCCGTTGGCAGTGCAAGCACGTCTCCCGAACTCTCGGCATTCTTTATCTTTGGCCGCTCGCTTTCGCGGTGCTCTGCGCTCTCTTCAGCCACAATGCTCTCCGAAGCCGCTGTCGTCGAGAATCATATCGACAACGACAGGATCGTCCTCGAGTCGTCTCGAGTCGAATACGTGCGCGGCCTCGCGACGATCGTCAGCATCGTCGACCGCCTCAGACGCCGATACCGGAAACGATCGTCTTCGTTAAAGGATGAAGGAGATGGGGACGAATGCTTATTATTATAAATTATTATAGATTCTTATGAAAAACCCTTCCCCGCACGTTCGCGTACGCGAATCGTTGAGCAGCGACCATTCGTCGTCGTCGACCCTCTGACGTATAGCGTCGCCTGGCACGCGACGCGACTTTCGTCATCGCCGCTAATAAGCGCGCGCGGATTGCGCGTTGACTCGCGTGTCGAATCGCGCTCACGTTTATCTTAACCTACGTATCCGGCTGAACCGAGCGTTTCCACTCGCTCTTTCAACGTCTCGGAGGGAAACCTCGCTCGAAGAGACACTCGCAAAAGCGAGTGTTTCTCGGTCGATTAGAGAGCGAGCGAGCTTATTCCAACGACGATTGAGCGCTCATGTCGAGCTCACTCATTCAGCTCGAGGTGAAGACTTTCACTCGGCGATTCAGGCGGAAGAGCTCCTCACTCCGTGTGAGCGAGAACAGTCGCTCCAATTGTTGGGGGGAAAATTCGTTCGCTTGTCTTCAATACTCTTGTCCTCTGGGCGAATCCTTCGACTAACAAGTTCTCTCCCTTCGCTCGGTTGCAGATGTACTAAGAGAACGAATTATGGTGGCAGAGTTTGTCGCCCGCCAGAGTGGATCGCCCATCAATGGTGAGACCGCGTGTCTGAACAGCAGCAACATGCCGGCCACGCACACAATGGCGCACGGCGGCCACGGTGGCCACGCCGGGCACGACGCGCACGGACCCTTGCCGCCGCTGACCCACCCTGGCCACCATGGTGGACCACCGGCGATGCAACAGCAACAGCAGCATCAGCATCAGCCGCAGCAGCAGCAGCAACCACCGCCGCCGCAGCAGCAGCAGCAGCAGCAGCAGCCCCAGCCCACTCATCATCACCACCACCACCAGGCGCAGCAGCCGCAGCAGCAACAGCCGCACCAGCCGCAGCCGCAGCAGCAGCAGCAGCAGCAGCAGCACCATCACGACCATCACGACCATCACGATCACCACGACCACCACGACCACCACGACCACCACGACCACCACGACCCTCAGCAGCACCCGGAGAACTACTCGTCAAACTTCGACATCCGGAAGGACCTGTTCACGCAGCGCAAGCAGCGCGAGTTCATCCCCGACAACAAGAAGGACGACAGCTACTGGGACCGCAGGCGGCGCAACAACGAAGCGGCGAAGCGGTCGCGCGAGAAGCGCCGCTTCAACGACATGGTGCTGGAGCAGCGGGTGATGGAGCTCAGCAAGGAGAACCACATACTGAAGGCGCAGCTGGAAGCGATACGCGACAAATACGGCATCTGCGGCGAGGCGATCATCAACACCGAGCACGTGCTGGCCGCGTTGCCGAGCGAGCCGACGATGAGCGTGAAGCGGGCGAAGCTGCCGACTCCGGCGGCGCTCATTTACACCCGCACGCCGAGCCCGGTGCACACGTCGGTGATCCACCAGCCGGTGAGCGGCGCACGGTCGCCGAGGTCGCCCGCCTCGCAGCTCTATGTGCCGGAGACCACGGCTTACCCGGAGACCGACAGCTTCCAGTACCCGTACTCGCACACGGCGATGCACTTGGACACCACGAGCGCGCTCAACCTCTCCCGCGGCCGCAGGGCGCAGTCGCCCTTCGAGCTGTCGTCCGGCAGCGGCGATGAGAGCCCTCAGATAGTGGTCGGCTCTCAGAACCCGGCCGCCAACAACAGCCTGCCGCACAAGCTCAGGCACAAGTCGCGCATCGGCGACAAGGACGCCGCGAGCGCGCTCTTGGCTCTTCAGGGTATCAAGCAGGAGCCGGGCGCGCGAGCGTCGCCACCATGGGACAACGAGGGCTCCAGCGACGAACGCGACTCCGGTATCTCGTTGGGCGCCGAATGGACGGGTCCGAATGTTTCCGCGGTGTCCGACAGCGACCGTGAGGTAAAACTGAAGCTCGACCGTCTGGCATCCGAAGTAGCGTCGCTACAGTCGATATTCCGCTTGGGCAAGCCCGTCACGCCCGGCGACAACCTGGTGACGGTGCACAGCTTGGCGTCGAACGCCGCCGCCGCGGTCAACGGGCCGTGAGAGGCGCGCCGCGATCCTGTGAGTTGGGGCGTATGAGCCCTTCGTTGCTGGATTCCTCCGGCTGAATGCCGAGGTTCTTTGGGATATTAGACACGACGACGACGACGACGGTGGCGGCGGCCAGGCGGAGGAGTCGTCGTTTGAAGCGCATTCGATGGACGACCGGACGGATCCACGGATCGTCGCGGGAGGAGTTGACGACGTCGAGCTGAATGCAGCGCTCGAGACCGATCGCGAAAGGAGTTCTTTTTCCCTGTTTTTCATTTTCAGACGGATGTTGCCTGACAGAGCAGATGGGTAGTGATCGATCGATTGTTGTTCACCCTCGACCGGTGAATCCATCGGCGACACTCGCGAGTCGCGCGACTGCTTGCTTTCGTCCGGATCGAGTTTTACGTGGACTTTTAATTTCTTGTTGGCTTTCTCCGGAATTATTGTAGATACTGATTTTAAACGTTGTTTTATTCTGCCGAGGTCTTTCTGTGACACGTGTCTTTGCACCTTTTGAAGAAAATATGTTGATATATGATGGATTAACGAGAGAGAGGGGGGGGGAGGGGGGAAAGAAGGAAGGAATTGAAAGCGCTTAATATCCG
Source organism: Harpegnathos saltator (assembly GCF_003227715.2). Taxonomy (NCBI): domain Eukaryota; kingdom Metazoa; phylum Arthropoda; class Insecta; order Hymenoptera; family Formicidae; genus Harpegnathos; species Harpegnathos saltator. The sequence continues at coordinate 197,359 of NW_020230460.1, read as the reverse complement.
CTAATGAGAAGAATCAACGCGGCGGAACGCCACTGGCGAACTTCTAGTCGGGCGCAATCGTCGGCAATCATCGGACGATCACCGACATCGCGAGCTGAGCTCGGCGCGAATTACAACCGCTGAGATTACTACCGATCTGCTCGCCGCGGGATCGATCGTCATCTCGCGTCAATGATCGAGTCATATCTCATGTGAATGCGACATCTTACACGCGACACCTCGGGTCTTTCGACCGGCTAGACTCCGTCGGACCCTCTTCCGGAACCCTTGCGATCGTTCCTTTCCGCTGAAGATGATAACTTATTGTGATACGACGGACAGGAGAAGCCAGTTCGCGGAGTTGCCGAGCACAACCGAATGTGTGTGTGCGCGTGCGTGTCATCGGTGGCTCGCCGGTCGAAGGTTCGGAGGGCGATTTTGTCTCCACTTTGGTACCGAGGCGGCGGTAGGAGTTAAGAGCGACGCGATTAACCCGTAGCGTTCGTAAGTTGTACGTTGTAAGACTCGTAGGCTAATCGTTCTTCTATTATTCAGCATTATATCCTTACTAGAGCGAGGTTTGTTGATCCGGGCAATCGTATCGCGGCGAGGCGAGTCGCGCCGAGCCAATATCCTGCATGCAGGAAGGTGTGAACGATCACAGCGTTACCGTTTCACCACCCCGAGCTTTTACTCCCCGGTTAATAATTGGTCGCGCAACCGGCTATCTCACTACCGTCTCAGACGTAACTGTATAAACGATTCCATTCCCGCGTACGGAGCAGGGATCTTTTCTTCTCGTTACTCGTCTTTTGGTCCCTTTTCTTCTTCCGCCATCGTCATCCCTTATCATCTCCTTTCTTCTTCTTCGCTATTGTTACATGTAAAGCGGCGGGCGCCGACAACCTCGCACGGTGGAGCTTTGAGAGGTGAGGCTCGGTCGCGTTCACAATTATTTATTTATCGTCAAAAGGATCGAGCTTTTGTCCACTATCAATCTTCAATGTTGACCTTTAACGTGTTCCCGAGAACAATATTCACCTCTCCGTCGGAAGTCAGAAATATCGAAGATTCGCAGTGTTCATCGGTGTCTCCCGCTCCGAATTCGCTTCTCGTTTATTTCATTCGCCCTCGCTATCGCGTCTCGCAACTCTCGCGAAGCTCCACCGATCCTCAGATTTCTCATCGTGCTGGACGCCGGATTTGCTCAGGACGATCTATAATTCGCGACACATGCGGGTCGAGTAAGATAATCTCGTCGAAGAAACTTTCGGACGATTACTCGGATGTGTCGACAGATCACCAAATATTTTCTGTGTTACACGAAACTACAAGTGGAATGCTGTTTCGAGTTATAGATTGAGAGAGCAAAGTCGAGTCCTTGATTGATCCGGACTTGGAAAAAAGAATAAAAGAGAGAGAGAGAGAGAGAGAGAATAGCGAGGCTGCGCTTTCCATCGAGAAGAAGGCTCCGTTCTCGCCCGACTTTGCGCGACTGTCTCCTTTTTTATACTTTTGCTATTGATTGTACTACAACGTCGACGTAGTAGTAACGCGTCTGTATATATGTATATGTATAAACGAAACGAAAGTGCATCTGTGTTACAAAACGCCGGACGAGAGAACGCTTGTCTGTCGAGTCTAAGTGTAAAATATTCATTGCGGAAAATCTCGGAAGGCGAAATTTAGTGTTAAAGTATTAAGCAAGCCTATAAGTGTATGTAATATATATATATATATATATATATATATATATATATATATATATATACATAGCATATATACACCTATAAGAAATATACATATATACACTCGAATATACATATATGCATATATTTTTCAAATTAATGTATTTTTCGATATCATCATTGAAAGCGAACTCTGTAAACGCGTGTACAGCGCTCGATTGTCGCGGACTCGAAGGAACTCTCCTCGAGAGAGGAGGCAGGACGATGGGAGTCGTCGGTCGTAGCGGAAGTATCGCCGATTCTCCGACACGGCAATTAGCACAGAACCAAAGTTGATCGAAATCTCTCGCCGAGATCACGACGAGATGTCAAACCGGTCGCGCGCGTCCGACTTTCACTACAAACGGTCGAGAGAAAAAGCATCCGAGAAGATTTATCGTTCCGACGATAACGACGACGACGACGACAAGAAGGAAATAACGGCGGCGTGTAATCGCGCTAGAATCGATGAGAGAAAATCACCGGGAGAATTTTGTCGATCAGTGTCCCGCTGTCCCGATCGATCAACCATTTGTTAATACCACATGTGATACCGTAGAGCGATAAAGGCGCGAGACCCGACGACGTTTTAAGCCGCGACCCCGCGCATCATCCCCTATTTATTGTATACTAATCGCCTATGTTACGGCGGAGCGCGAACCGATGATGGTGGAGAATTGGCGAGCTTACGATTTTAACTGAAAGCGCACGAAAAAGAGACGCCGCGTTCAAGTCTCGTCGGCCGCGTTCGTCGCGCAGATTGAGAGAGATGGACTCGGGCGTCGCACGCGGAAAGGATCTCGTATTGTATTCCTCCTCTTTCTCCTCCTCCTCCTCCTCCTGTCTCTTTCTCATCCCGCTCGCCTCTTTCTTTTTCTACGTTGCTCCTCAGCGTGAATGTTCCACATTTTGTACAGTGTGCTTGTATGTAAAACGATTCCGTGCGAGCCCGAGGGACGAGGAGGACGACCGCGACGCCCGACGGGCTTTGAACCGTCGTCGACGTGCGCGCGAGGAATAACGTAGCCAGTAGCAATAAGTGAGAAAAGCCACCGTCGGCGAGCTCCGCGCGCTGTAAAGGACACGAGGAAGTAGTTGATTTAGCGTAGGATACCGTGCTCGCAATCGCGTCGCTGTAAAATACCGAGAGTGCCTGTAATGACGAAATCAGTCGCCGCGTGTGTCTCGCGAATCGAAGAGGCGCGAAGCCTGGCGGCCAACGGCGAGAGGAACGAAGACGCTGTACCGTGTGTATGTAAATAGATCGTCTTCTGCCGAGCTAATTCGCTAATTTCCAATCAGCGAGTCGACGACTCGGTCTCTTGCTATTCCTGATTTATTCTTTCACACACACACACACACACACACATTACTCGCGCACCTTTGCCTCGCTCGCCTCGGACGATCGCGAGAGCCAATATATATATATATATATATATATATATATATATATATATATTCTTGTACATATATAAAATCGCACCTTTGCCAAAAAGCAGTTACGAGGACCGCGGAGCAAGGTCGGCCGGAGAAGGAATGGACATATTTTTTTTCCCTGCCCCGTGTCCCATCTGAGTTGTACGCCGAAGTCCTCCCCTCTTCCTACTCTCTCACTCACTCCCTCCCCCCTCCGTGAGATGACTCGCGCGCGTTTTCGACTATACAGTTCCTATGTGCACTATTACTGGTATGTAAAAGCGACTCAGGCGATCGATATAACCAAGTCGTCCGCGATAATCATGTATGTATAATTCCGATCTTTTTAAGCTTCGGTTTCCCCTCTCCTTTCTCCGGCTGCTCGGAGATGTAAGTATTTAGACATTAAGGGACATATCCACAGCGCGTGTAGTGTACTTGTATATGAATACCGAAATAAATATTTTCAATGTTTTTGACAACGCCGCCGTGTTGTGCGTTTACGCCCTTTCCCTTCCTCCCGCCACCCACAACGAGGACGATTCACGCTCTGCGACTGCGGCGAGGAGGGAGACGACGGGAGAACGATGATGAAGCACAACGCACAATATTTTTCGTAATAGATCGTGTATTCCACATACGCGACAAATGTAATATGGGATATATCGGACGAGAAAACATCGATACACAAGCGCCCCGCGAGAAAGAAGTAAAAGGGGCGCGACGAATACATCGATCGATCGGACAATTAAATAGCGCGCGCGCGGTGATGTAAAGAATATAAAAAAATATATGTATATACAATCGCGTAAAGTTAATTTGTACAAGTTGCGAGAGAAGTAATTGTTTTTGTCGTGTGCTCGTAGATTAGACGGAGAATTCGTAAACGAAAGCGAAATCGTGCCCTCGCGCCTTGAGGGAGATAGGGAGAGAGCATCCTCTCCCTTCGCGTTGCGCCAAAAGGAAATGAAAGAAGCTAGAATGCGCGCACCGTGTGCCGACGACGAGAGGTCGTCGACTCTTGAGCGGAACGGGCGACGCTGGCGCGTCGCTTGGAGAAACTATGTGTACGTATATATGGCCTCTTCGCTTGACGACGATGAAACTACCGGTGCTGGATGCTGCAAACAATCCGACAAACGGAATGATACTCCCCTCAAGTCTCTAGAGTTACGCGCCGGGAGATTACTTGCGCTTTTTACATTTTGTTCTGCCGCGTCGCCTGCGCGATGAATTCTGGCGAGTGTCGGATTTCTTGGAGGACCTGGAAATTCAGCGAGGTTCTACGTCAGCCTCTGGCCGTCTTCCGACGAGCTTAAGCTTAAGAAATGTAATAAATTCGACTGGGCGAATTGAATTCTTTAGAGACAACTCGGACCAGATTCCGATTCTCGACCGACGACGACGCACATGAACGTACCTGTGAACTCTGTTCACCGAGACGGAGGTGTGTTTCTTCAGCGCCAGATGCTGCTGAACCAGCTCCGCCAATTTCCCTTGCTGAGCGAGCATCGAGAGGAACGTGCAGATAAACTCGTCGTAATTATGCGTCCGTCGACAGTCGTCAATCTGCAAGATCAGCCGCGTTATTTCTGCATGCCTCGAGACTAACAATACTACATAACAATAATAGTTATTGCGATAGTGCTGCATCCTGAGGGAGAGACGCCTCTCTTTCTAAAATTACGTTACACGATAGTTACCAGAACCATCGCCCTCCTGAGAAACGGACCTTGTACTTGTTCCTCTTATCGTTCTCGTCCTTCAAGCTGGTTTCGCACACGCTGATCTCATGCTCCAGATTCTTCAACAGCGCCAAGAGGTCCTTGGGCGCGAACGTGTGCGGCTCGAACAATTCCGGGTACTTGGAGCACAGCTTGGGGTCGATCTTCTCGACCTTCTTCTCTTCCGTCACCGTGTCGCCGTTGCTGGTTTTCACTCTCGCGTGAGGGATTCTGACTTCACCCGACAGGCAGACCTTCTTGTGCAAGTGACCGCTGTCGGACACCAATCTCTTGCCATTTATATTGATGTTCCCCAGAGAACGACCTGTGCGAGTCGAATGATCCAGATTAGCATGCGATGTAGTCATCAATTCTCAAGTTACACGCGCATCTTTGATACCCACTCAAGCCTGCTTCATTTTTCTCGTCCCCGGCAACCCTGATCACAACGAACTTCTTGAAGTCCTTGGTCGACGTGGGACTGCTCTGGCCGGAATTCCATCCCCAAGCTAACGGAAAGCAAACAGTACAGCTTGTAAACACCTTCCTCTTCAGCAATCTCAAGTCTTACCGAGCTCGCGGCAGAATTAATCACCGCGTGTAAATTCGCGGATCCTCCGTTCCATCGCTCGCTTCGACCTTCAACGACGAGCGACAGCCACGTAACGGACAGGTCAAGTAACAGTACGCGCAAAGGTGCGAAACGAAACCTGCTTCGGCTTATCCACGTACGCGCGAAAAGTACACAGTACGAGTCCGACCGTGAGACTGACGAGCCCGAATCGCCCGAAGAACGCAGTCCGAATACGTCGCTCACGACATGTGGCTTTCGTCGATCCTAAGCTGCAGCCTGGTCCTCCTGACGGCCTCGTCGAGGTGCCCGGAGCCGAAGAAACCGCATCGCACGAGTTGCACGATCTTCTACAACTGTGTGAACCTGCCCGGCGGCGGCTACGTATGGGTGCCGTCCAGGTGCACGGACGGCTTGGTAAGAAACTAACAAGTCAACGAAGCTGTTTAAGAGTCCACCGACCCTGTCGGGACTCCCCAACGGTGCCGTTGGACAAGCCGCTCGAAGAGCATGCTCGACACTGATTCCAGCCACCGATTTCAGGTATTCCAGCCGTATCTGCGGGTGTGCGTGGTCCCTGGCGACATTTGGAGCTGCGACACGCTCTCCACCGATCCGAGTCTCGTGACCAAGAGGTATCATGGCTCAGCCGAGTCGATAGACCCGACGGAGTCCAGTTACCCGGGATACACGAAGTATCCGACGGAATTCTCCGAGACGATAGACTCGTCTTTTGTGATAGAGGACGATACTTCCGACTTGACGACCGAAGCGGAGACTCCATATCCGTTAATCGAGTTCCAGGAGTCACAGGAGCACGAGACCACGACGACGAAGACGACGTTGTCCGGCGACGGAGGCGTGAGAAACGTGTCATATCACAAAGAGGAGAAGTACCTGTATGAATACAGCAACAATCGAAGACGAGCACCGTCGGCCTCGACGCAGAGGTACAAGAACATCGTCAACGACCACTATAAGCTGCTGCACGAACTGATGAGTCGACTGCACGTCTATAAGGAACTGTCGGTTGCGATACCACCGGGCTTGGAACTAAAGAACAACACGAGCGTGGAGCCAACCAGGACTATCGCGGTGCTTGCAACGCACGACCGCAAGCAGAACGTGTCGCTGAACTACGTGGTGCACAGCTTCGTGATCGCGAGTAACGAGTCGCACAACAGCGACAAGCCGAGTATGGCGACTACGCAGAGTTCTCAGCCGGAGAACGTGATGACCGTACCGACTGGAAATAGCCTGGAGTTGCTAATTGACGGCTTGGACGCGGATAACGTGATAAAGATCACGGACGACCTCGGAAACGAGCGATACTTCACGATTGACAAGTACAAGGCAGTGGCTCGGCGACTAAAGCCGCGGTCGGTCAGCGTGCTGGCGTGCACGAGGAACGTGCGTTTACCAAACCGAACCGACTGCGGCAAGTATTACATGTGCGACCCAAAGACCGCCGCGATAGTAGAACACTCGTGCCCGCTTTACACCGCTTTCAACATGAACTCGAGGATCTGCGACACAGAAAGCGCAAAGACTTGTAGGGGCGGCGAGCGAGCCACGGGCGAGACGACGATACTCGTCGGGCAAGAGACCGACGAAGAGGAGCACGGCGAAGATTCGACGGAAGAAGAGGAGGACGAGGAAGATGAAGAGGAGAAACCGTGCCGCGAAGTCGGTAAGATAAAGGACTCAAGCTCAGACTCCCACTACTACATCTGTTACAGCGTGTCGGGCTCCGAGGAGATCAAGTCGATCCGAATGATGTGCCCGAACACCTTGATATTTTGCCGGAGTAAGCGGGTGTGCACGACGAGACGGTTGTGCGTTGTCTCGCGATGAGTGCGAGACTGACAACGCGTTTATACCTTGAGTGGGCGAGTTGAAGGCCGAGCCTATCTCGGATGACGTGTCGGTGCTGGATGAGCTGTGGGCTGGCGACGTCTGAATCCGCAGCGGCGTAGCGTAGTCCAAGGCGCACATCACCACCTTCTCCATGCCGCTAAAATGGAATGCAGGTCGCTCTATTAAATTGGTTAGAGCGCTCAGGTCCGCCTCTTTTTGAAACTCTTTTGAACTCAGCAAAAACGGCCCGTTAAGGAAGTGCTTAGTCGGTACTCACTTGGATTCAGTCTTGCCAGACGAGATGCTGGAGACCGACTCGTCAATTCCCACTGTCGAGTCGTTGTTCCTCTCCACGGTGATGGTGGGGATCGTTGCAGTCGATTCCTCGATTTCCGTCTTGGCGGATACTCCGTTCTCGTCCTCTGTCTTGTTTCTCTTGTCGTACTGCTTCTCCTTGTCAACGTCGTGCGAGCTCTTGTCCGTGCCGCCGCTGCCATCCTGGTGACTTAGCTTTACCAACTGCTGCAACGCTTCCAAAACTATCTGCCTGTTGGTCTTCAGCATTGTCAATTTGTGCGAGATGGCGAGACGCCGGTCGGGCACAACGGCCATCAGGTTGAACCTGATGTCCTGTAGCTGTTCGCCCGTCGCCATGCCCAAACGGTCGGTTATCACGCGTCTAAATTGCTCTGTCCACTCCTCGTGCTCCTTCCACGGACCATGATCCATGGGATAGGGCTTCAGGCCATCCAGCTCGAAAAGTCTGCCATTTATCGGCACGTAGCTCACGAAGTGAAACGCCTCGCCCGTGAATCTACCCGTCGAGACGCCGGTGTTCTTGTCTTGTCGTCTCTTCGCTTGTGGCATTGCGTGTGAATTGTGCGCACAAGCCAATTCTGGTGTATTGCCGATAGCCCAACCTTTGTTCTCCGGACACATGCCTGAGGTGTGCATCTTTAATCGAGACAGAGTTGTGCCCAGGTGGATGTTTGGGCAATTCAGCAAAACGGAAAGTAATGCATGGGTGGCACAACTGTTGGGGACGACCTGTAATGTTTAAAGTCATGTGTTGGAAATTACATGTTAATCCTTTTACTATTATAGGAGATATTCCAGAAAAATACAAAATCTACTATTTACCTGAAGTTTATTGTTACTATTGTTGTTATCTGAACAACAGTAGACAATAACTATTCTGAATAATTTATCTTGAAATAGATTACTATTGAACACTGAAATACTCTCTCAATGATTTAAAAACATATTGAAAGATGAAAGGGTTAAGATGTGTGTTTCATATTTCAACATACATTGTGTATTATATATTACTATGGTTTAAACGAGTTACATTTGAAAAAAGAAACTATGCTAGACCTGCTGCGCGAAAAAGATATTGTTAACAATCTCCTCATCCTTGACGAAACTCTCATCTTGTTCGACGACCTTCCTTCTGGACCGTCGCTCCTCGATCCAACGGAACAGAAAGATGAAGCCATATACCGGACCTTCCAATGACTTCTGCAGATCATAAATCTCCTCCACCTGGACGCCCTTCACGCCGAAGTCTTCCAGCAGCAACGTGAACAAGCCTGAGCAGCCGTGAGCAGGAAACGTCAGGATTTTAGGTGCGAGAAATCCGGACGGTTTTTCTAGGCTAGGTGACGCGCAGAATTTTGGCGGAGGTGTTCAAGACTACTGACATACCCGGATCGCTTTCCAGCTCCAGCCAGCCCTCCGTCAACCGATTAATGTCGACGGGCATCTTGTTGTGACGAGCTGTCGAACGCGCGAAATGTTGGAAATCGCTTCAGAATGAACTGATCCGTCGCATTCTGACAGCCGAAGACGCCATGTTGCACCAAACATATGTCACATGACATAAGTCACGTGGTAACCCTTGTAAACGTTTCTCAACGAACGACTGCATGTTTAAAAGTAATAACAAAGAGGAAACTGAGAGCGGCCAATACGGCGTTTTCGGCGACACCGATTTTTCGCACTGGAAATGGGCGCCATCTGCATCCATTTTGAGAGGAGAACTACGACCGCTACATCCACTTTTAGGTCTTGGTGGTAAAATCTGCATGTGGTGGAAGTCCGTGCTACATCCACTTTCAGGCGGTTTATGTCCGTGCTGCAACCACAGTTACTATCTCTATGCCAGACTATGCCCGAAGGTCTAAAAAGAGCGGGAGGGGGGAGCAGGAGAAATAAAAGTACATATTAAATCCATCCATCTTCGGAAATGTACCAATCAGAACGCAGTATTTTCATCCAGCAAGCAATCCAGCACGACAACAAGCACCGTGTGCCGCTGGCTTAAGGCAGACGACGCCGTCCCCCCTTTCACCCCCTTCCTCTCCTTTCTTCATTGTTTTATATTCATAATTCGGGAAGAAAATAATTTCGAGAGTTTGGATGATTTCTAGCAATGACGCGACAGAGATAACGTGCGGCCACATTAATTTATCATGACTTTTATATTACTTATAATTACATAAACGCCCATATATGCAAATTATAGATAATTATTGCGCGTATGTTTTAATATTATACAATATGGTATATAATAACAACAACTTTATTTCTTGCAGTAATTTTTTTAATGCTGGAGTATTCATTTAATGCTGGAGTATTCATTTCACCTGAATCTGTATTATTACAATATGTCCCACCGCGTATATTTAATTTCTCGCCTATGGGCAAGAGCACAGGCTTTTGCATAACACATAATACATAACGCATAAGAGAATAAACCAATTAGTTTTCTTCATTTCCCTCCTCAGGACAGAAATGAAGAACTCTGATTGGTTGATTCTCTTATGCGTTATGCAGAAGTCTGTGCTCTGGCCCTAAAGACCTATCCAGACAAACTTGCATAAGCGCGTAACACATATGCATAAGAAAATTGACTAATCGTATGTTTAATACAAAAGATATTTTTTTACTACACGGATCATAATTGGTCAATTTCCTTATGCATATGCGTTACGCGCTTATGCAAGTTTGTTTGGATAGGCCTTAAGGGCCAGAGCTGTCCTGAGGAGGGAAATGAAGAAAACTAATTGATTTATTTTCTTATGCGTTATGTATTATGCGTTATGCAAAAGCCTGTGCTCTTGCCCTACGCGTTGTCCCTGTTTCTCTTTTATTTCCAAAATCGTTGTGATTGGCGTAGGAGAAGGAGTGTAATAACTCTGCTCAGAGCCATATATTGAATGAATGAATGAATGAATGAATGATATTCCGAAAGCGTCTTTATCGGGAAAAGGCAGTCTTTGTGTAAAGTGAAGTGAGTATAGATGCATACAAGTCCTGAAGTATTCCCATGTAAGCATAAAATTCAAAAACTTCACATAGGAGCCGTTGAAATTTGTAGACATCAAAAGGATAATCGGTTCTCTGACAAGTCAAAAAAAAATATCAATACACCTCATCCGACAAGCATCGTTTATTCTCAAAGAAGTTTGCTCCATTTTGGAGAACCTAACCTCGCACTAGTGGGCTCCCGTTGAAAGTGAAATCTTCGCAGACACAACGACATGTGCTAGACACAGCTTACAAGGCTATACCAATCAACATGCTCTCTCGGATCACGAGGAGCATGCTCGGGTCGAACGTCGGCATGTTGCTGAAGAAACCACCTCACGGGCTCGAAGGTACGTCGATGTCGGCGCGAACGGTCAATGCTATCCACACAAGCGAGTGCCGGCGGAATGATAATGACAAGGATAAGGACAAGAAAAAAAAAAAGTCTAAGTCATCTGCACTGATACTGCATTCTTTTGAAAGCGTGGAGCACAAGGAAAAGGAAGCTTTTCTGGATGTCCTGCGGGAGTATAAAAAAGAAAACGAGATAAGGCGCGGTCATGTGGAATTCATCCAGGTTGCACTCAAATATATGGATGAGTTTGGGGTGAATCGCGACCTAGCTGTATACAAGGCTCTTTTGGATGTGTTGCCCAAGGGCAAGTTTGTCCCAATCAACTATCTGCAGACATTATTCATGCATTACCCCAAGCAACAATATGTAGGCATTGACCTGCTCTGCAAGATGGAGGATAACTCTGTCATACCAGATGTAGAGATGCAGCAGATGTTGTTGAACATCTACGGTGTTCAAAGTATAGTGCTGAAGAAATTCTGGCGGATGATGTACTGGATGCCAAAATTCTCCAATCTAAATCCATGGCCATGTTCACGACCAGCTCCCAAAGATCCGCGAGTGCTCGCTAGAATAGCAGTCAACAAGTTATCCAGTATAGACGTCACTAGCATAGTCACAGAGTACAGGACAAAGGATGTGGAAGACTCTACTGAGGATACGTGGATTTTGTCCAGCATGAGCAACATACAGCGGGAATTACTGCAGAAGCAGCCCATTAGCAACCCAATCTATGTGGAGGGCCCATATTCAGTGTGGGTGGCGGATCAATGTATAGATTACTTTGTGCTGCGGGGTGAATCTAGAGTGAAAGATGTTTACAGGGATCTCGATGGTGAGTTACCGCTCAGTAATAATGTATGATCAACTCTGACAGTGACATACTCATTTTGTATTTGAATAAGATTATACGTCTATTGGACATATATTATCAAGAAATAGATTCATCAAAGATAGAGAAAATTTTTAATTAAATTTAAAATCTAAATATGTATGTATATTATGGAACAATTACTTCAACATTTTAATTTTAGTTTCAGTATATTCAATATTTATTGAATTATTCATAGTAGACTATAAGTATTGTTCTTTTTATTGGTTCACCTTTAATATGATTTTCATGTGTAACTTTGAGTGGGAGAACCAGCACCAGTATATCCGAGAGGTGCTTGGTGTTACTGTCAGAGTAAACAGAATATGTTAACATATATATATTTTTGTTACAGACGTCACAGACATCAGGATACCATTCTGGGACAAACGAGAAGTAATCCGGCCTTTTAGCGTTCACGAACAACAAGACGGTACATATTTTGCGATGTGTGCCACCGGTACGTCGAGTAAGAACTCCTTGTTGTCTTGGATCCGATGTTTGCAGAAACAGAATCCAATCTTGAACATGATCCCGGTGATGTTTAAGTTATCATCCTCCATTAAGGATCAACTGTACATTGAAAATACCGTACGTGAGAACGAAATCTTACAGTCGTACAAAGAGTGATTGTGAAGGTACAGAATCGTTAGCTTTTTCTTAAAAGATTCGTTCGGAATGTGTAATATAACTGGTATGTAATAGTTCGACGCGTGTGCGTACGTTGTAGATAGACAAATCTCCGTTGTACATACAAATATAAATACGTTTTTACGACTGATGTCGCAATTCGATCACTGGAGATCCATTCGTTGACGATCTTATATAATCCCAATCGCGATTGTTTTTGCTATCTCTCTTTGATGCGTTGCATGATGGTGAAAGGAGGATTGCCTCGGGATAGTGAAGGAAACACACGGGGTGCATAGAAAGTTAATGTAATTTATTACGTGTGACACCACACGCGTGTCACTTGGTGCATCTTCCTCAGACGATAAGAATTAAAACGGTAACACACAGAACCGTCGTCGATAGGTCGTCATGTTGATTTTAGCCGTACTCTCTCTCTCTCTCTCCCATTCATTCTTCCTATCTCTTCATTCCTTTCTTATTCGCTTTCTATAAATACATTGCGATTAAAAAAAAATATATGTATGTATACATCTGTACAATATATATATATTTTTTTTTATGGCGCGCATGCCGTGTGATCCTGCCGGCGAGACTACTTTGTTAATTAATTGCGTTAAGTGTAAGCCGCTCTTTTTAAGAAGATACTGACGGCTTTAGTCGCGCGAATGACGTGTCACGGGAAAGAAAAACTACTGGGAAAAAGATACAAATTTAGCAATGACCACTCCCTACATCTAGGGCCGGTTGTTCCAACTCCTTGGTAAATTAACTAATAATTAAATCATACGTTTATCTTTACTTTTCTTACAATTTAAACGGAGACAGACATATGACATATTTAACCATCAGTAGTTAACTTACCAAAGAGTTGGAACAACTCCTGTCCCTAGTCAATTCTACAACACATCGTAACTTAACAAACGAACAGAAAGGACGTAAAATCCACATGCTGTCGTGAATTTCAACGTCAACGGGAGAGCGTTCCCGACGATTCGCCCTAAGTTAGGCCTATTGTGTCGTCCTGCGAGTTTCCACTTTGGTCGAATCGCGTTATAGCTTGTTCCGTTCTTCTCCCCTCGATGATGAATCTTTGATAAGTCAGCTAGTTGACAAGACGTGCTTATAGTGCCGTTTGTATCGCACCGACGTTGTATCACACACACGTATTCCTCGCAACGTAATAAATGATTCAACATATCGTGTCGTCGTGTGAAATCCGCTTGCGACTCCAACGGGGGATTTCTCCGTGACAGGAAATAGCGACGCGATCAAGATACATACGAACGCTTAACTAGTTGTTCGTGGACGTGTGAGAGGCGAAAATCTTTCCACTCTGCATTACGCGATGACTGAACTCTCCCTCTCTAATGGTCACAGGACAGACCATTTTTTTCGAAAACGTGCAATCTAAAAAACGCTGGTAAAGCGATGTAAATATATCCAATGTGTCTTTTTTAACGCAGTAACGTGACTAGGATTACATCGAGAATAAAAGCATCGCTCTTGCGCAACTATTGTTACAAATTTCATGATCATTGAGGTGATGCTTACAAAAAGCCACGTCGACACCATCATTCGTTTGACCGAGAGAAATCGGTATCTGCATCTATAAGTGTCGCACTAATTTCGCTTGCGTCTTTACCTTGTTCTCTCGCTACCGTTCTATACAACTAATGTACAAATACTGCTAATCTAAATATTTTCGTGAATCAAGACGAATACTGCTAGGAAGAGAGGCTCTACCGAGGAACCGACATAATCGCGTTGACTCGTAACTTAGGCTCTAAGCATCGCTTACGTTTCAACCATTCTGTGCACTCTGATTGTCTTTACAAGAAGCGTCTCACTGAGACATCGCGACAGAGCTCGGAGTCTCACCCGTTGGCCAGGTCCCGCGCACGCGCGCGAGACATTCGTTCGTTCGCATTCACATTCAATGATCAATTCCGCGGAAATCACTCGAATTATATAAAAACAATCATCACCGCAACGTAATTGCATTCGCTAACAATCGGCGAGTCCGTCACCATCGCCGGAATAAAATCTACGGTCAACAACGAGCGCGATGAATCGAAGCGACGATAACGATTTGGAAATCGCGGTATACGCGTGGCGCGATAAAAAACGTAGTTTTAAGTACAAAAACGTAGAAGTACGTTACAAAAATGTAGAAGGCCGTTGTATCACCCACCCTCCTTCCTTGTATCGCAGAAACAACAAATGCAGTCTCTGGAGCTGGAACCCTATCCTGGATTTACTGTTTTGGGTCTCAGGCTCCTGGTTCCTCGTTGCGGAACTCAATGATGACCTCAGAAGCGAGAAAACGCCAAAAAATTTTGCGTGTCATTTCCAAGTAAAGAGATACTTGTGTAGGAAGGAATTGAGAACCTCGCTAAAGCATACTTGTAAAATGCTTCAAACACTATGCTTCTCTGTTGAAAGTCGATAAATAGCCGTAAAACGACTCCGATATATAGATCATATGGAATGCCTACGCATGACTAAGTCTCGTATTACGATCACTCGATATTCATACATAGTTGATTAACTATCAAGAAAGAAGCGTAGCGCTCGAAGCATTTTACAAGCACGCTCTAGCGATCCGTATTATTCTTTCATGCAAATATCTTATTTGGAAGTGGCGTGCAAGAATTTTCAGCGTGTCATTTCTCACGTGTGACGTCACTATCCAATATGGCGAGCACCCAGAAGCCTCATTGTGTCTCCAGTCGGTGGATTAATATTTTGGCTGACACACTTTCTATCTTCCGAGCTGTAAACTGTTCTCTTGCACTTAGATAACTCCTCCGGTTCTCCTTCGGAGAACAAAATTGTATGCGTAATTTTATCCTGTTCTAGACGCATGGCGAACATCCACAGTATGATCTTTTAATTTTGATAATCTTTTCTCAAGATCCGCTTTTTTTGTACGAACGTTAACATGTTGCTCTAGCCTGAAAATTAGAAAGGCATATTTAGCGATTGAAACGCGTAGGCCAGAGTAGGGTCCCTGAAATCGCCACAGAAGATCTACCTATCGCCTATGAAAGAAATATACACGCGATCAACGCGAGAAAGACAGCGCGAAGGACGGTAATTTCAAAAGAAATTTCTGCTAGAGATGTTGCGCGACACGTAGGTGTCAGTGCGTCACGTCTTTGTGTAACGCGATTTTTAACGAACTCTCGCACGTTACAACAGACGAGAGGAATCGTTACCGCGTGAGTGTCGCCGCCTTCGTCGGCTTCTCTCGTGAAAGCGTCAACGTTGACGTTGGATAACATTTTTAGCTCCCGCAACGCAATGTAGCGCACCATGATGTTAGCGCGTATAAAATTACTCAGTCGTCATCGCGGTTCTGGCGAACAGGTGGAATGTTTCCGGTATTCTGGGAACGGCACGCTAAAAAGTTGCCAAACAATCGTCAAAATGGAGCAACAACGAGGAGGAGCACGCGGTTGGAGAAAATTATAAATAAATCCAAATGCACAGCCGTGTTTCGTGCATTCGTCTCAAAACCATGGTATATATGTATGTACGTATGTATATCGCTCACGATACTTTGTTGCTGTCGTTTCTCTTCTCTTCTTAATCGATCACCTGCGCCATTTATTTCGTAGTGATCACTCGATCGATTCCGGTCAAGTGCGGCAACTGCACGTGATCGACGCGGGCGAGGCTCTCACGAGATACACTAGAAGCGGATTCTCTTGTCTTGTTTTCTTTCCTCTCCTCTCCTCTTCTCTCCTCTCCTCTCCTTTCCTCTCCACTCTTCTTGAAGAGAGGAGATGGACGCAAAGAAGCGCATAATGCGCGCTGCACGGTCGCTCCTGCGTCCGTGGTGTGCCGATTTCCGAAAGATTCACTCTTAACGTTATTCATAAAATAATATATAAATATCGTCGTCTGTGTATCTCTAAAAGAGGAGGAAAGCCTGAAGAGTCGGCGGTCGTGCCGTGAAATATCGCGACACCGAGTAAGAGGGCAAGACAGAGGAACTTTGTGCCTTTTCGGGAGCACCATGGTGACGGCGGCGGTCACGATCCGGCCGATGAACTTGTTCTCCGGTTACCTCGTTCACATGGCGGAGAAGCAGGACGTCTCCCGAACCGGTTCTTGGATGCGTCTCGTGTAGACCTTCAGCAATTGGCAGTGTACCCTGCACACGTATGCGTGAACATTTAGCGCAAACAATCACATATGCGTGCATTCGCGACACGGGAGAGAAGCGGAGAATTTATCGCAACTCTGTCTATTTACTCGCCTGATTTTCACGTTGGTGCTGTCGATCACCTCGCCGTCGCAGTTCCATACGCTGATCCGGGAGCCGAGGTGATTGATCCCATCCTCTGACTGCAGGTGCTGCGTCGATTGGGCGCGGAATGTGAATTCTCTCGCTCGGTAGACCTCAACGAACGGCAAGTCATACTGCGAAAGTTCCGCTCGTTCATTTTCGATTTTCGTCAAGTCGACCTCGGGGCATTTCCCCGAGCCGAATTTGTCATTCCATCGGGATCAATGACGGATCTAACGACTACACTGAGAAAATTTGTTACTCATAATTGCTCCCGCGTAGCGAAATGATTACACACAATCAAGAAAGTCGTTTCTAAATTTTCTACTCGTTTTTGAACTTTTCGGATTCATCTCCATGTCTTCAAAATTCAATCCTCAATTTTATATTTTAATTATCTTTGCTGTATCATTACTACTGCAGTACTCTTGATATAATAATTTCACACACATATTGTTACTGTTCGTTAGCATTGCTTTTTTTGTTAAACAACAAACAGTAATTTAACAAAACAGTTCTTCTCAGTGTATATAAAAAGAAGAAGAGCAAAATGGGGGTCACTCAATCAAAATCAAGTAAGCCACCGTGGTTGTCGCGCGTACCAAAGTCTTTCGTTTGCTGGAGAGCCTGAGTAACAGCCTGATGTTGTTGATCAGAGACGTGTGTCGCACTAAGATAACGTCCACACAGCCGTCGCCTATGTGACAGTGAGGACTGAAGCCCATGGGACTCCTCGAGCACGCGCAGGACACGTTCGCCCCGTTTACCATAAAAAACTTCCCTCTGACCGTGACCCATCCTGCGCAAACAACATCGTGAGAATGTTATGTAAGTGGTTATGCAAGTCTACTAGATTTAATCGCGTATTTTTCTCCTATCTCATAACACGTACTGGCAATTTCTTCGTCGGGAACGCTGTTATGCATGTGTTGCAGGCAGCGCGAGCAGTTCTTCATGCACCTGGTGCTGCCCGCCGGATGACACGGGTCCGACAGCAATTCAATCTCACCCTCATAGCCCCTGTTGGCGATTATCTTCTTGAACCCTGAAATTTAAAGGGTAATTCATTCAATGTCGTTTCAAATAGTTCAACAGAATCGAGTTATTGATCTTTATATGACCAAAATTATTCATGCAAATGTGCTTACAATCATAAAAACGGATAATATACATGCAAATGTATTATGACGGAAGATAAAAAATATGCAAATTTTCTTCTTGCTTTATGCGATGACAAGTAGTTTCTTTCGTTGTTTGTGTTGAACAGTATAGATGGATTGACCACGAGGTATACTGGAAACTTTCTTTTCATTCTCCTGTTTCCCGCAACGATCTATACCTGTCGTTTGTTCCCAGCGCAAACGGATTTCGTAACGATCCATCAGAATTTAATCAATATCCATCCATTCATTTCACAAGACAGGGAAAAAGAGCCTTTGACGTGTAACGAGAAAAAGAGAAGCCAATCTGATATTGACGCAGAGCATAGGAAAAAGAAAACTTGTGCAACGAATCTTCCTGAGACAGTAAAATAATAGAACTGCATCAAAGGAGGTCGACAATGTTAATCGCGAGCTCAATGAACGGTAATGTGCCGTAAATCAGTATGACATTGAACCAACGAGTGCCTGAATATTTATATTTGTCTAACGAAGGAAAACTAGATCGCACCGTTTATAAGCCTTATAAGCGTACAATTTGATAATTTATTGTAGCTGCGAGCGAGCGAGGGAGATCCTCGTGTCGGAAATAGTCCTCACCGGAATAGTCGTATCTCTGGGGTCCCATCCAACGGAATTTCTCGCTGTCACGGATCACGTCGCCCAGGTATCCGTAACTAAGAACACTGGCGTACAGCCTGAGCAGCGTCCGGTTGTTGTGCACCGACGAGATATCGAGGCCGGTCGAGTCGCCGAAAATGATGTGTATGGCCGCGGTTTGCACGTCGGTGGTGCCGTGAAGGCTGTAGGCCAACGTGTCGGTGCTACCGCTGGGTATAACGCCGACAGGCAGCGCGGGGCTCGGCAGTCTCGCGTCAGGGTCATTCGGATCGATCTGCTGATCCTTCGCCGCCCTCAGCACCAGCCCGTTGAAGACCTCGGCAAACGTGCCGTCGCCGCCGATGCACACCACCGCCTGAAACGCGCAGCGGCAGTCAAGTATGCGAGGAAGAGAGGATTTGACTTCCTCGGCAAGTACAAGCCTGGGGCAGATTTGTATCTCTTCAGCGTTTACATCTAAATTACACATTTTATGTAATAATTTGTAATATATAATATATATTTTATAATTCACTGATATGATATATGACCCGTAATTAAGTTATTAAGCGATGTAATTACATGTACAAAATTTCACACATTTATTCGTCACGTATTATTATATTTTACCTCATAAAATTTATTATCGTAATTTATCATGTATTCTCTTCATTAAAAAAATATATATATATTCTTTTATATATTTTATATATATATATAGACACAAATTTATAATTTAAATAATATAATTTCAGAACTATAATGAACTATAAATTCAGAACTATATGAATAAATCCAAGGGAGAGAGTGTAAACACTTCTTTCTAGATTTCCACAAGCGTCCATCGCGCGCATGTAGCTTTGATCAGAGTCACGGCTTTATAAACTTGAACTCCGCAAAAGCAAGGGGCAACAACGAGCGGCTCGGAACTCGGCGGCGAGAACTCACATGTAGGTCACTCAAGTCGGTCGTGAGCAGAGCGTCGCGTATGTGACCGGCCCGTTCGGTCACGATCATTTTCGTCTCGATACCGGCGATGGTCATGAGAGGCTGGACGTCCTTTTCCCAGATCCTCACGCCTTTCTTCTTGCCACCTATGGGATTGACGAACAGCATGACCTTTCGTGGCCGGTGCGTCAGACCTGTAAAAAGCAAGCACGATCGGCCCAAGTTAAATCCGACTCTCGTTCGATCACGCGATACCTCAAAAGATCCGCGCCGAGCGGTCCGATATTTAATTAACATCGTTCACGACGCAATCATGCCGGCTCGGGGCGAATCCCACGATCGAACTCGCCCCGAGACGCCGAGACGAAGCCGGCGGGATGTAGCGTCAATAATCGAACGTGTTTTTCACGAAAGCGACGTTATACCGACGGCACGCCGAACTCCCCCCCTCCCCCCCGGATCAATACCGTAGCCGCTCGTTCGCCACGGTCGACAGGGCTACTTTAGTGCCCGCCTATCCCTGTTTTCTCGACATTCATTAAAACTTGTCCTCTCTCGGGACACGAGCGCGCGCGCGACGGGCCACGCTACATGTACCGAGCGACCGCGAGAAACCACGTCCTGTTTTCGGCGTTCGCTCAACACGACAAGCCAGACCTCACGGGGTGAGGAACCATCAAAATTTACAAACAGGAGCACCACGAGCGTGCCGCGACGGAAACTCTCGCCTCGTCGTCACAAATGCACTCGCCCTCATGGACTTTTTAGGCTCACCACGTATACTCTTGCGCTCCGCGAACCTTTTATCATGATTTACGTCGACCCCAACTTGGCTTGGCTAACCGTTAGAACTTTGCGTACTGAGCCTCTGACTTTGAACATGCTCGGAAGCAGCCAGTTTTACTCCTGGGAATTTTGTTCCGCGCGCCTAAGAAGGACGAGTCACCTCGGCGTCGCCTCGCAAGGAGAATCGCGTCGTCCGCGTCGACAACAGGACTCCGTCGATCCTCCGTCAAATCCGTCGTCGCCATCACGTCTCAATCGTTCTTGCCTGAAAAAGATCTGACGGAGGATTGAAAGATTCCTGTTTGTCGGCGTGTAAACGTATAGACGAATCCGGTCCCAGACGGACAATGTGTTTTCGTTCTTTATCTACTCGCGAAGCAATTATTGTTTCACACTTGCGCGCGAGCGCGAAATTGGCTGCGTAATGCAGTAACGAGTTCCTATTAACTATGTGTCAAGTTCATTCCCTGTCGACGGAGAGAATTCGCTCGGGCATTATTTGCCTGTTTTTCTCGAGAATCGACCTTTTTGCCACGGTCGCCGATGACAGAACTTACGTCATACCACGTAGACGTGCGACTAATGCCCAACGCCTTTTTATCATCCATCGCCATTTCATCGGCGAGTTTCCTCGAACGCGGCTCAACACGACGTGGTGCAACACACCGGACAGAGATGCGGTGCGTTATGTGCGCCCAACGTGGCGGTTGGCTACTTTCGGCTTTTCAGATTACGCTGAAACAACAAATCGCAGCGTGCACTTTCCGCCGCGCACACGGGGTGTCCCGTTTCGATCCTCCGGCGCGCGCGATTCATCCCTGAAATTCAGTTCTTCGGAGAGTCGTAGCACAATTGCTTTATTCCGGGATAGAGACACCGCGGTGTGAGTTTCGTTGCATATCACGTGCAGCGTCGCTTTCGAAATCCGAAAGTCGCTTTGAGAATTTTGCGGACGAAGCCAAGCGCATAAAATATATTCCAGCATTGATCCTGATTGCGATACTTTCACATTCCGCGTGCGATTTCGCGAGCAGATGCAACACCGCCGCGCCGGTGCGTTCGCGACTGTGGCGCGAGCTGAGAGAGAGAGAGAGAAAAAGAATGCAAATTATAATTGTTTCCGGTTCCAGCCAACTTTGGTATCCTTTGTTGTTCCAACAAGGAGCGACAGTAACGTTACACGTGGTACAACAAGGTTACCACGACAAACACTTACAGCGGCATTTACCGCAAAAATGCCACTTTCCTCGTCACGCGATGCGCATCCATTACCATCGCGAGTGTTTCGCATCCTCCTCATTTTCCTCGAATTCCTCAATTTGTTCTCTCAGCGCGCGCGTCAAGTTCCGCCTCACGCCTCGCGACGAAGACTCACCGAGCAGATAATTTCGTATAGTCTTGACCCACGAAGCCACCTGCCGCGGGTCGGTGTGGCTCATCGTGACACTGTGATGCCTCCATTTGTTCTTCGCCGTACGCACCGCGTAGTGCAAGATAAAATTCGTCGGGCATACCGTGGGCGAAGTCGGCTGTGTCGGCGGCTGCTTCTCTTTAACGCTGACACCCGGTATCCAGTCGTCCCCGTAGCGGACCGCCAAAACGTCCGTCAGGGGTAGCGTCCATCTGGCTGCGGGCAGGAAGAGAGACAGGTCAGTTATCTGATTGTGGTGAATCGAAAAGGAGAGACAGGCTCGTCCCCGGAGAGCCCCCTGTCATTACGGAGAGACATTCATTTGTGCGATGCGATAGGAGAATCCTCCTTATCTGACGCGCCATGAATGTGCCAAAAAGAAACGCAACTTCATTATCGCCGTGATATGACCGTCGCGTTTATAGGCACATAGTCGCGCACGCACACACACACGCACGCACACACGCGCGTGCAAGTGCGATATATTTGGCCGCGGCTCGCGATAAGAATCGTCGAGATTCGATAAGAAAGGCTGAAATTTTACGCACGATAGCGCTTCGCGCGCCTCGGCTTGGCCTTGTCCTGTTACATTGCGCCGCTTATTAACGCCGTATGATCTCAGCTCGCGTTCCGGAACAATAGAACGCTGATTTGCTCCGTTACGTTTTTAATATTAACGCACATGATCCGCTCACGTGCAGTTAGCCGATGAGAAGAACGGTACCCGGCGTGTAAGACGTTGTGCAATCCTTTGCAGTGAATCTTATGCAGCACGAGTGCAGGTGCACTTGCTCGCAGCAGCGCGATGTCGTAGTTGTCAGTAGGAAAGTTGGGCGGGTCAAATTGCCTTTCCCAGCGAGATCGAGCCGAGCCGTGGAAAAACGAAACGCCGCTTCCACGTTTCTTCACGCAATTCACAATGCATTTATCATCTTGTTAACATGCATGTACATGTCCCAATTCGTGTTACTTCGCAACAGCAGATCCTCCGAGCGATTTGCAGACTCTCTTTCCTCGGCGAAAACGCCGGAGGGGGAGGAGAAGTAGACGGTGTTTTGTTTTTCTTCAATCATCCAGCTTTCAACATTTTGTATCTTTGCGGTTGAGACTTGAATTAAGTGTGAGCATCGGTTGCTTATAATTGTCTATTGTTATATATTGCTACCTCTGTCAGTTGCTTGCAATTCGCGAATTATCGTCGCTGAGGTTAAAATCTCCTTTCAAATTGGTCGAAGAGAATTCATCATTAAAAGATAATACAATAGAACCGGGGACCCTCATTATGCATATGCGTGGAAGAACATCAATTAATGATTGCTCAACGTCGACACGAACATTATAAAATTACGTTTCCAACGGTTTTACAATGCTATATTTGGCATAAACGCTCGATTAGGAACATGTTTCGCTGACAGTTCCATCAATATTACCTTATTATTATCGCGAAATGCTCGTAGTAAATAGTAGCAAGCCAAATTGTCGACAATTGAGCAATTTTTCTTCCGTCATTCTTTACACACGAAGCGTTTGTTTATCAGTTTCTTTCTCCGTGAATAGATAACAATTGTTACGACGTTGCTCGTATATCGACGCATTATCTCGCGCTTGTCCGCCGCCAAGACGATATCGTTTCGACGACGTCGACACAGTGTATCTAACGATCACTTCGGCGACTCATAATTGTGCTTTATTCGCACGCGAAATAAACAAAATGAAACCGGCGTACATCGAGCAACATTGACGCGTCGCACGGCGAAATTAAGAAAGAGCAAAATTTTCAACATCACATGTGTGCATATGTTTGCAACCGAGTTTTCAGAGTTCTGAGTATTCAAGGTGAAAAGCATTGCTCCTCTAAATATTTGTTTAAATGACTCTAAAAGGTTCTTTTATTAAGATAAAAGAAAATATGTAAAAGCGACATTACAGATCTACTTTGCATTACATCGCGCCTGATTAATATATGCAAATCAGACTTACAGTTGCCTCTTGTTGTCCGTCGTTTCTATAAATTCTCTCATCAAACTCAACATTCGGTAATCCCTCCCTCATATCTCAAAAGTTGCCGAGACTCCGCCGTTCCCATCGAGGAAAATTTAATCTCAAATTAGCCGAAGAGTCCGTTATTAAAAAATAAGCCGGCGGAGAACCGCGAAAGCTAATGTTTCGCGGAGGGGCGCACACGAGGGAGAGACATCGAGCGAAAGGATATGCATGTGGGACGCGCGATGCACGCGACGAGATGTGACGCACGCAGACGACGCGGCACGGCAGACACATAACATTTAACAGCGATTTCATCGCGTTCGTCGCGAGGAGCGTTCCGCGAGGCGGTCGAAGCGATTACCATGCCGGCGACCCGGTTAACAAACGGTTGTTAACGCCAATTCGGCGAGGTCCGATAATTCGATGGCGATGTGTCGCGCGACCTTAATAAAATGCGACGCGTGCACGCTTCCTCAAACATCGTACACGCGCTGCAAGCATTATTATCGCACGACATGAGAATCGGCGCCACGATATATCGGCTTCGGCTGATCAGCAGCACGGCGCTTCAAGTTCTCAAGTCGCAGTGAGTTCGACGCTTCGTCGCTCTCTGTGGATTCCATCGGTGGCGTTCTGACGATTCCTTGGCATCCTCTTCCGCGTGAAGCTATTCGCTTCGCTGCGAAGCGACTCGCTCCGGACGTTGTCAGTGCGACTTTGCTCAGCCTACTCGGCATCGCTTTGATCTAACAACGCAATAATAAGAAATAAAAAATACTATAATAAGAAAAATACTATAATAAGAAAAATAATAAGAAATAAAAAAAAAATAGTCATGTGAAATCGCGACATTTGAATCGTAAATCGCGTTAGTCCTTGTTCTATTTTTTTCTTTCACTCTTCTTCTTCCACGATAACCAGCTCGCCCATGACCGACAGTAATTTGAGCGGTCGGGTCGATATTTTTCGAAATATGAAACATAAGACAACTGATCATTATGAAATTCTTATCTGGTTATTCTAACGACGCTACGATTCATCGTCGGCGAATCCGCTTTTAAAGATGCCTAGCTCTAATTTACATTTATCCTCGGACAACGGAAAGGAAGAAGAAATAACTGCTGTCGCGTCGATGATAAGACACACATGTTGCTGAGAAATTTAAGGCTGCCATTTCTGCGAGGACATTCGCTAAGAACTTACGTAACCGCGCATGACTTTTATGTTCAATCCAATCATTTTGAAATTCATGTGCGGCGAGTAACGATGTGCTTTGCGGCTGAACGCGTGTATGTCAAACGGATTCTTCCGCGAGCGAGGTTCTTCCTGGACAATACAACGTAAGAACATTCGCGATGAACACGCGAAATTTCGCAGCGGCAGCCGGCAATTAGTTACATGACGTCACAGCTGAATAATTATCTTTACACTCAGGTATCTTTCCGCCGGAGACGCACAAGCGTCGCTTCGCTCGAGCGCGTCCTCTTCTTCTTTCCTCCTCCTCTTCTTTCTTCTCGTGTCGAATTAAACATGATATCGCGAGCTAATATTATCGCAGAGCATGGACAGTCAAAATCAGTTATCGACAAAACACATGCTGGATCGACTTTTCGGTTGACACTGATTAAAACGACATGTTGACGAAGCGCTCGTGAGATGTTCGTAAAATCAAGCCGTGGCGTCACAACCTGCATTGATGTCGAAGTTTGCGTTGAGTGAAATCAGTAACGAAAATTCACGAAACCAAACGAACATTCTGATCATCTCGGGGATTAATAGGAGGATCCTTCATCTTGGAGAAATCTTGAAATTAAGTTCTTTTCTTCAAGCTTCAAGCGATAAAAAGTATACTCGTATAATTCTACGATTAGCCAAATCTCGAGAAAGGCCTAATAAAAACCCACGTCGCGAAGGCTAATGCGCCTACGTCGGCAATGCGAATCGAAATCCGGCGTTTTCAAACGCTCGACTGAGAAACCTGCTTATGCAGTTAATTGGAATAATCCTTGACATTTTTATCGACATCCAATATAGTAATTTCCGCGACTCAGCCAGAGGCGAGCGCCGCCGCATTTCCAATAACGCTTGCGCGCGCGGTGCGTTGAGAGATCAAACGAGTACAAATTGCGTGTCACAGGGTCAGGACAGTGCACCGACGCCGATGTAGCGCGGTGCTTTCTCGCCCGCAGACAGGTTTGTCCGCCAAACCGGACTGCCGCTCGATGAAAAGTGAAAGATGCAATTGAGTACGCGCGCGTTGCGCTACCTCGCCGCCGCTGCCGAGAGCCGGCCTGCCGAGACGGCGAGTCGCGTCGTCATCGTCGTCGTGATTAGCCATACTATTTCCATCGACATCATCCTCCGCGAACAGTTCCGGCTAACACAAGCGCGACGAAAGATCCGCCGTAAAAAGCTTCGCGTGCGAGACAAAGGCTGCCAGACACGCGCAGCCGCCACGCATAGCCCGGAGCCGTCCTGGCGGTCTAGCTTGAACTTTGTCGACTCCCGAGGACCTTCGGGCCACCTTCGCTCACGGGTCAGTGTCTTGGAAGAGATACTGTCGATAAAGCCTTCGTCGGGCGACTCCTAAATCAATGAGGAGAGACGTGACTCGAGCGAGCTTAGCCTGTGAGAAATTTCGCCGGTATCTCGAAAAAATCGATGAGTGAAGGAACAATAGGAATAAACCGACATAACTCTGTTAACATTCCGAACATCCGAGACATGTTAAGTAATTATCGTCGTTATCGCGAACGATATGTTTTACCAGGAAATACCGTCGATATGACGCAGTGGGTTCATCTTGAATCTTGTATTTCGAGGTAAACTCGTGGAAAATAGAAACTTCCAACTACGGAGAACAGTTAAGCATATTTTCAATATAGTTCATATTTGTCTCTTATATGGACCAAATTAAACTCGAATAAAAACCAAATATTAAATTAAAAAGTAATTAATTCAAATGTGTTCTTGATATGCATCCAGATTCAATTTATATATGATCTTGCTTTAACCTTGTCTAGGTGCATATAGATTATTAATATTTGATATGCATCTAACTAAAATTGAATCTAAATTTGATTTTATATTTCATATAACAAATAAGATTTTAATTAACATCCAACTTGGTTCTTATTCGAGTTTAACTTGGTCTATATAAAAAAACAAATATGATGCTGTATTTAAAGCATATTTAACCGTTTTTCGCGGGAAGTACTTATCTGAAATATCCTTGGATACACAATATATAGAACAGGAATAATCAGCAGGGACTCGATTTAACCGGTTACAAGCAAGTTAGAATTTAAACGCATAAAAAAGAGAGAGAGAGAGAGAGAGAGAGCTAATCAAGTAACATCTAAAGGCACTGGGTGAATTATAGGATGGATTAATGGACCCAATATTGATATAAATAAGTTGGGAAATTATACAAAATAATAAGAATAAATAGGTTTGGGAAATTTACACTTTCCACGAGTTTACGCCAAAGGAAGACTCGTGATCGACCTTGGGAGCATCGCAGCGGGCTGAATAGACAGCACAGTCAATCTACACAGGATATCGGCCGTGAAAGCGCACTTCCGCGAGCGTCCTCCTCTATGATGTCTTCCTCGTGAACCGGGAAATCGTAAAGCGTCGGATCGGTGGTCGACGTCGGTCACAGTCAGAGGAGCACGTTCGAGCGCTACGCGAGCGGACTATACAAGAACTCCATTGTTCAACGCGCGCTGAAAGATGCGGTTGTAAAGTTAAGTTACACGACACCGACGCCGTCGTCGTCCCGGAATCATCGCTGTTCCGCTTAAAATGCACAGCGCGAACGATATGCGGATTGACCGGGGAAGTAGAACGATATGCAAATGAAATCCAAGGACAAGACTACGACGACTGTGAGCGCGCGTATCGACATGTGTTCCCGCGTCTACGTGAGCGGGTCGCCGAAAACTCATTGATATTCGCCGTCGTCCTCAGGTCTCGGCGTGAGATACTGAGCGTGTGGCACGAGCACGAATGCGAGGAACAGGATCCTCGTCGCGAGGAGAACCCATCTAATGTTATCCTCGCGCAGCGGGTCATCCAAAATCCGATAGAAGAAACGCTAACGTAAGAGCGACTCGGAGGGGTTGCATAGTCCAGAGAATGAATCTCAGAACTCACGTGGTAGCCAGTGGGAGAAGTTGCTTCTCAGCGCTTCTCGAGAGAAACATTTTTCCGCTGAATGGCAAATACCTTCTGAAGAATCATCCAGAGCAAAAGCACGACTACTTTCCTTCTGCTGACCGCTCGATTCGATGTCGACGTGTGTTGCGGCTCTTCCAAGTTGATTTCGTAGATTCAAGTTCGGAAATGATATCTTCAATCGCGCGAATATTTCGTACGCAGCGCGACGAAACGAGACGAGACGAGGAATAACACGGCTGTATATTCGTAACTTTTGATTTCCTTTTTAATAGCGGTTGCGATCGGTACTCTCGCGCGGCGCCTGCTCCGTGAGATGCTGTAGCAACGGAAGGTCAAGGTCTGCCGCCGATCGTCATATGACTCTTAACATGCCACCACTCACCACTTCTCGTCTACCTTGTCAGAGAGTGAATCGCTTGAGTTACATCAATAAGCGGTCGAAAACCTTACGAGTAGTCAACTAAGGAACAGAAGAGAAAGATAAAAAAGAGGGAGAGAGAGAGAGAGAGAGAGAGAGAGAGAGAGAGAGAGGGAGAGACCGCGACTTGCGTGTCAAACAGAACACTCATTATTTTACAGGACTACGAGCGCAGAAAACACGTAATGTTTTTACATTATGTCGCGGGCCGAGGTTATGCATTAAACGAGTTTTTACGTAATGATATTTAATTTGTAACGATAACGATCGGATTTAAACGCTCGCTGGAATCGCTCGGATGTGTAGATTGCCGATAGAGCAACTCCGAGAGCGAAAGCTGAGTTTACTCGGTAAAACGCGTGTCGGCACGGAGATCTTTCATGGAGAACGTGTTTTTGTGAGCGACAAACAACGATTTTAAACAGACCGTCACGCGGCTAAACGGAAATTAGCATTTTCCGATTTTCGGTAAACACAAAGCGGAACCGGAATAAATAACTTGGCAGGATCAGAGATGCAGCGCAGGTACGAGGAACAAACGGAGGAGTGAGAACGGCGAAAGGTGAGCGCGCGTGTAACTCGTTGACTTGAAAAATTATTGATCCGTCTTCTGTCGGTCTGTCCACATCCGTTATGGCAAATGAACTTCATCGAATCCGCGGACGCGCGTTCGACCCGCGCAGCGCTCATCAGCTCCTACCGCCCACGAAAAGAAGATTGCGCGCGGCTCCAAAATTAAGTGTTTGACAAGCGGAAGCGCGCTACGCTGACGAAATGACAATACGATTAATGCGACGCTGTGCATCACTCCGTCTTCGAGGAGACATCACAGGCTCCGAGGCGAGTTTTCTCGCCAGCTGAAAGATCAAACTGACCGTGTGTATCAATCAAAATATAGCCTTGATCCGATTCCTTCGCGGATACTTTCGCGATACTGCGCTTCTACATACTCCTTTCTCTCTCTCTCTCTCTCTCTCTCTCTCTTTGCTTTTTTTATTTTTCTCCTTTTCCCTTTCTGTACTTTCCCACTCTATTACGCGAGGAACCGAATTTCCAATTCGCCTAAATCTTCCTCGTGCATGACAAAATAATACAACAATTGTTTCGCTTACTGTAAGGTGGTCGCTCCGTTTCCCAGATGAGCGTGCCGCGATGAAAGTACACGCGGCACCTCTTTTTCTTCACAACAAAGGTGTTGAGCAGCACCGACTTGGAGGAATGATCAGTCGCGTTCTCCTGCATCATCCTGCTGCTGCTGCTGCTGTTGCTTGGGAATAGCGCACGTTTCAGTGGGTGTTGCGCTTCAGCTGGGACGCCACGACGTCATCTCGACGTCGCCGATCGATCTGCAGCGTGACCACGAGCACGATGACGACGATGGGGCCGATCACGATGACGGTGACGACGACGGCGATAAGCCGGGACGGGAGTCGTAGTAGAAATCGAGGTGAAGGTGCCTTCGTCGAGCGATCACACACACGCGATCATTCTTACACACAATACCAGCTCGGTCTGACGCGCGAGCGAGACTGAGGACTGAGTCCGTCTCTCGCGATGCGATCGACGAGGTCGCCACGACGAGAGAGAGAAAGAGAGAGCGAGGCAAGCGCGTCACACCGCGCGTCTCGCTTCCGCGTCCTGGCTCTCCGCATGTTGTGTCTGCGAAAAATACGAATTACTTAGCGATGGGCTGGAAGATGAAAGGAAGCAATATACGACACGGGCAAATGCGAAGAAATGATGAGAACGATGACAACGCAGTGAGGGGAGTAATGAGAGATAAAACAATAAAATGTACCAGCAACGAATTAACAAAATAACGGCCGGGCGATAACAAGGAAGAAGATACCTTGAAAGATAATGATAACGGCAAAAGAATGCAATAATTGCCTCCGTCGAGGAAGCGCTCTGTCCTTCTAGTTATTCCGCAGACAGTTCCGATTTCATTAATTTCTCATTGTATCACCGTTACTGGCTTTATGATGGCGAAGCTTGCAATTAGAGATCGGTTTCGTACCGCAAAGTTTGTGATTTGTAATTCCGTGATAGCGACTCTCATGGTTAAGGAGAGGTTAATGGTGGCGATATGCACTTCATTCGCTAACGATCGAAGTTATCTGAAAACGCATCGTACATGTTATAAAGAAAATTTGTAATCTGCGCAATGCTGCGTAACATTTATTGATACTTCAACTTTCCAAAACTACCGATAATTTACGCGATTGTAAAACTTACCGTATAATACTTATAATCTGTCCCTTTAAATTTGCAACGTGGTATTGGCTGCGTGCCGAAATTCACTGCCAATGCTGAAAATACATAGTTTGTGTCACATATACTATATATTTTCAGTACTGACAGTGAATTTTGAAACGCAACCATTGTCATGCATCTTATACACTGTGAATCGACTGTCGAGCAATCGCCTCATTCGATAAGCGGGCACCATTATTATCGATATATTTAACTGCAGTCGATAATGAAGGACTCAACGCATGAGACGACCATATGAATATATTCGAGATAATTTTTACTTTACGCTGACGTTACAAATTTAATTATTAATCGACACGGATACATTCGTTATAATTCTTCGCTCACCTTTGCCACAACACCTTTTACAGACAACAGCAGTTAG
The DNA here is from genome assembly GCF_003227715.2 of Harpegnathos saltator. Lineage (NCBI taxonomy): Eukaryota > Metazoa > Arthropoda > Insecta > Hymenoptera > Formicidae > Harpegnathos > Harpegnathos saltator. The sequence goes on along the minus strand of NW_020230460.1, from coordinate 166,494 downwards.
TATAATCTACTTAGCAAGAGATATTAATCGTTGTCTTCATCGAAACGTAGCAGCGGCGATTGTATGAAAAGCATGCATTTAATTTATATTAGTAATGCAAACAACTAGTAGCCCTCAGTACACCGTGTGCTCGATCACTTTCACAATGCAAATATGTACTGCTTATCGCTTATTGTTCTACTTATATATTGTGAAGAAAGTTGATCTCTCGCCAAAAGGCAAAGCCGACGCAACGAACTCGGAAAGCGAATTCAGAGGAAGAAGTCCTACTTTGCAGCAAAATAAAAAACGACAAACCTTGTTTTCGTATTCTTTACTCGTTTGGTCATAACCTAACCTTGCGTACCGGGCATGTCGGTGCGGAAAAACTCAAGCATCTCTCATGCAATTTCATCCAAGACGCGAAATTTCGTCTGCGATAGCGTTTCATTGTGTTGCGTCGACATGATCTGAATGCGACGCAAATATTTAATCAGCAAACACAATGTACTCCGTCGCGCAAGGTAACCTGTCGAATAAACAAACGCAAGTCACTCGTGATTAATCGGATCCGCAAGTTCGGAGGGAAATAAGCTCAAAGAATAGCGCATCGGAAATATGATCGTTGCGGATACCTTTCGATTGAATGCAACTCGTCCAACGATGACCAAGACGACGCAGCACGATTGTCTGGGAACTCGAGGAGAGCGGACCGTCACGGCGATTTGCGCGGGAAACGTCGCGCGAACGGAGGCGAGTTTCTCGATCAGTTGGGCAGCATTCCAAGACGATCGTGGCTGCATGCATTTCGTGCGCTCTCGGCATTTCGGAGAGGCGCTCCTTCTCGAACGAGACACTTCTCGCCGGAGCCGCCTCTTTGCAATTTATTAGGTGAGTGCGAAAGTCTTGATGGCTCTCTCAAAGATGTCGTGAGTGATCTATTTTTATGACAGCATTTGTGGGAATATGTAGATGTACATGTAATATACCGCAAAGATAAGAAAAGACAATGCGACAAGATTACTCGGTAGAACGAGTAGATTCATGGTTTCCGACGAAACGACTCAGTCTGTATTTCTCTCACGAGACCCGTCAGAACTTTCGCACTCACCCTATGCATAATTATTCAGGCCGCAAATCTATTTTCTCGCGGCGATAGCGGGACCTCTGACGCATTATCTCCTCGCGATCGAGCCAAATCAAGATGAACAAACCGTTACCGATGAATGTTGTATTTAAACGTGGTAAAAACCTCTCGCGCAACGAAACTTCTTTCCCCGTCGACATGAGTAAATCGAGTGTATCGCGAATGCGAGACAATTGAAGAGATTGACGTATTTGTTCCTTCTTGGAAAAGAGCTTGTTTTATTTCTCATGAAAAGTTGGTAAGAATACTCTCGAGAAGAAACGAGCTGGTTGAGAGCCACTGATGACACGTCGACGCGCTGATTGGCGCGCCGCGATAACGCGGTGCATTTAAGTCAAATGACAGAGAGACCAACACGGGAAACGACCAATGAGCGACGCGGATCGCTTCACGACTCGGAATGTCTCGTAGTCGTACGATTTCGCCCGACATCTCCAGAGTGTGGCATACGTACGCGTATATGCACACAACGTACGCCTACATTCATATACACTCTTCGATTGCTTGTATTGCGTCGTCGTCGTCGTCGTCGCCATCGTCGTCGCCATCGTTGTCGTCGTCGTCGTCATCGTCGTTATCGTCGTCTTCGTCGTTGCATCGTAAGAGTTCGGCCTGCCGCCGTGCGCCTGCGGTGCAAAGTAAAAGAGGCTCGCGAGGAGTTTAGGATCAATGCGGATTAAATATGAATGTTCTCGCATCCGCATCGCCGAAAGCACACCGCCTAGTGTGCGCGAACACATTGATTTATGGATGGGAACGTAGGTGAACGTGAACAACGTTCACGGAAAGAGGCTTTGCAGACCGACTACTGACCGTTGCGATATTCGTAACGAGAGTAACCGATTGCATCAATTCATTAGTTATTTCGTCGATACGGTTATCGATGGTTTTAAAATAAATTTCAATAATCAAATCTACAAGTTAGATCCACGGATCGACCGCTGCATCTTGATGAAAACTAGGTTATTTTAGCGTTTTAGTTAGCTAACGTGTCAATCGGATATATAAACCTTTTGGAATCATCTTCCTCCGTTATGTCCCGCGGAAACATTGTAATCGAAGATACTCGAGCTCCCTTTCAAATCCACGCAGCGGTTCGTAGCGGACTTGCGAAAGCATCGTCACGAGGAAAATTTTAGAACGTCTCATTGAACTTAGCCAGAGTCAAGTGTATAGTCCAACGACAAAGGTGCGCATTTCAGATGGGTGGTCGATGCGCGAAGCGCTACGCTCCTGAGAAGCGGCTCGCTGGCGCTGCCAAGTACGCATGCGCGAGTTCGAAAAGGCCAATCAGCGTCAAGGACCGACACGGTGATGGCATCGTGGGGGCTCGCTCGCGCCCTCGCAACTTGCTTCGGCCGATATCGCTGGTAAGACGTCCATTTTGCTGAAGCTCACGGTCCCGGTTAGTCGACGCCGGTGCGGTACAGTATAATTCTTATTTGCTGCGAGTTCGCGCAAATCCAGTGGCTGTCTTTCGACGGCGTTGCGGTACCCATACTCAGATAGTGTGACGACTTGCGTGGCCGAACACCAGGTGTGAGAGAATACGCACACCGGGTGGCGAGAACGAGTGCGAGAAGCAGGAATCCCGAAGCAAGAGCAACGTGCTAAGCCGCATCGCGCAGAGCAGCGGAAAAGTAGCTGTGTGACTTTTTAACAAGATGGCGGAGCTGCAGGGCACCCCGGTGGCACAGGACGCCCTGTCCGTGGCTCAGCTCGAACTCGGCGGAAATCCGAACGCCTTAGCGATACGTAGGCCATTCGATCCAGTGGCGCATGATCTTGAACCAGCCTTCAGGCTGACCCGTTTCGCCGACCTAAAAGGATGAGGGTGCAAGGTCCCTCAGGAGGTTCTTGGGAAACTCCTTGAGGGACTTCAGGCCGACGACGGGACTACACAAGATCATGATCATGCCCACTTTATGCATTTGGCAATACCGCGCATTGGTAAGTGAAGTATGCGACATTTGTGCGAGCCATTTGTTGGACGCGCGTGCGTGAGAAAAAGACAGAGAAAGAAAGAAAGAAAGAGAACGAACGAATGAACGAACGAACGAACGAGCAAGCAAGCAAGCAAGCGAGCGAGCGAGCTAGCGAGCAGACATCTTTGACGCCGTCTATTCTTTCTTCGCCATTCTTGTACCTTTGTTGGCTGGTATCATTTCCGCGAAAGCAATCGCTTCTTGCGACACGTGGACAATATTTTTAAATTTTAGTATTGTCGAGACAATACGGTTTTATGATGCGTTTACACGCCAATCGTAGTCTCGTGATCTTCTGAATTGCCACGTCAAACAAAACCATTGAGATTTTTTTTTAACCTGCACGGGGCCAGAACATATTTCGAAACAGTCCTGCCGTCATGGCGGCCGTGTCGTCTCCCGCCCAATTTCTCCCACGCTTTCGGAGATGCAGGTGTTCTCAATCTGAAAATGTTAATTGTTTGAATAATCTTTGGAAAATATATTATTCGGGATAATGAATAATATTCTGCGTCTAACTGCGTTTAATAACAAATATATGATAATTCTTTACACTATTTTTTGTGTAAGGAAATCTATTTTTTTACTGTAATTAATTTTAATAAATAATTATAGGTACTTATTTTCTTTATTAATATATTATGAAAGATGTTCAACATATATTTTTTATCAAGTTATGAATATTTACTAGATTACTAGTGGTTATAAGTTATTAGTAATCTTTTTTATCAAAAGTTTATGAGAAACTTTGTTTCAGGCATTGGAATGGATTCTTCTGTCACACCGCTAAGACATGGCGGACTGAGCCTGGTACAGACGACTGATTTCTTTTATCCACTTGTTGATGATCCTTATATGATGGGTAAGAAAGATCATGTGTGTTGTCATGAAAAGTGCACGAAATGTCATAGCAGAAGAAACGGGCAAATTGCATCTGTAACATATTGAGAAAATACTATTTCTTTTCATTGCCATCTGAGGATGTTTTCAGGTAAAATAGCATGTGCGAACGTTATCAGCGATTTGTATGCAATGGGTGTTACGGATTGTGACAATATGCTGATGCTGCTTGGTGTCAGTACCAAGATGACTGAAAAAGAACGCGACGTTGTTGTGCCGTTGATCATGAGAGGATTCAAAGATTCTGCAATAGAAGCTGGTACAACAGTAACAGGTGGTCAAACAGTTGTCAATCCTTGGTGCACTATAGGTGGAGTTGCTACTACAGTTTGCCAACCCAATGAATACATTGTGTATGTTTTGAAAAAAATTATAATATATTGCGTTCTTGATTTACATTTTGTGCCAAAGTAATTTATTTTTAGTTAAAATACCAACAACATATATGCACCTGTTAATGCTTTTTAATTTTAATAACTGCAACTGGAGTGCTACAAACAAATTTGTTAGAATCAACTTGAAAAAGATATCTTTATTTGACATCCTTCTCTGTTTAGTCCCGATAATGCTGTTGTGGGTGATGTATTGGTCTTGACAAAACCTCTTGGGACGCAAGTTGCTGTGAACGCTCATCAATGGCTTGATCAGCCTGATCGTTGGAATCGAATTAAACTCGTAGTCAGTGAAGACGACGTCCGAAAGGCTTACCAACGTGCTATGGACAGTATGGCCAGGTTGAACAGGATAGGTACGTGATACCTCAGTACAAAAATTTTTTTCTTTTTTGACAAAAGAATGGAACCTGCAAATTACGAGGATATGATGTTGATTTTTCAGCTGCTAGACTGATGCACAAATATAATGCACATGGTGCTACCGACGTCACTGGTTTTGGCCTCCTTGGACATGCTCAGAATTTAGCCAAGCATCAAAAGAACGAAGTTTCCTTTGTTATTCATAATCTACCTGTTATCGCAAAGATGGCAGCGGTGGCGAAGGCTTGTGGTAACATGTTCCAACTGTTGCAAGGCCACTCTGCTGAGACTAGCGGCGGTTTGCTAATCTGTCTTCCTCGGGAACAGGTTAGTCCAACGTCTCATCAAAATGTGTTCATATTATCAAACAATGGATTGATTCTCCTGTTGATACAGTAGACCATCTTGTAGTCCTTCTAAGATGTTCTAAAGAACGACAGGTAGAAAAACGGAAGTTGCAATATGACTAATTATCAAATGATATTTAGCTAAGCTAGCTTCATACAATCATTCTACATAACAAACTATTTGTGCGCATCGAATTTTTTTGGGATCTCAAAATATCTCAGTTGATATGTTGTTACCAATAAGAGTAACCGTCTTTCGATCAAAATATTTTACGATATTTTTTACAAGTTCTGTTTTGCAAATGTTTTTCCCTGAACTTATACTCCGATTCAATTTATTATATATATCAAACGTATTTTATTACACAGGCTGCAGCATACTGCAAAGATATCGAAAAGCAAGAAGGTTATCAGGCTTGGATTATTGGTATTGTGGAAAAGGGTAATCGCACAGCCAGAATAATCGATAAGCCGCGAGTAATCGAGGTGCCAGCTAAAGAAAAGGATGGCGAGCTCTGGTAAACAGGGATCAAAATTTGCGTTCGCTCGCCTTTAAATTGTACGTTTATATGTTTGAAATACATACACACATACACATGTATTTGATGCGCTTTTACATTGCACCATGTACAATGGGTTTGATTCGGACCTCGCTTATCTGTCATCCTCTTCGATCTCTCTTTCGAAATATTTTAGACACATGAATCTAGAACTTCTTTCTTGCTGTTTTATGCATCTAATTAATTATTGACCAGTAATAAATTGCAATCCACTTTTATATATCAATTGAATTAACAGTGAATATCTTATATAAGTTTTGAAAAGGAAAAAAAAACAGTTACTTTTCCTTCTTATATATTAGTAATAGATTTACTTGTAAGTTTTTAAAGCAAGAGGTCTTGATATTCGAAACTGAAGGCATAATATGCGTTCAACAAAATCAGTGAGATGAAAACAAGCCATATTTATGAGAATCAACATTTATAAATGTAAAAAGCACTTGATAAAAATGAATTACATCAAACTAACAATAATTATATCGAGTGGCGACTTTAGCGTGTTGTTGAAGAATATCGGACGCTGGTCGCTGCATAATACAGATTATAACACATATTTTACAAGTTTATAACTTGACAGAACTCAAATAGATTATATTACTTTGCGTAGTAAATTGTGAATCTTGAATCGAACAGGAACATGTGCATGATTTTAAGTATTACGAATAGTAATACTTAAACCATATTTCGATAAAGCGCAATCTAATATATTTAAATAGAGAGACACACATAGAGTGTCTAAAGGCCTTCTAATTATCAATACATACGCTTCGAATGATTCTGAAAAGAAGAAATTTAAGCACAGGTCCTAATGTATTACTTTTTCATATGAATAAAATGCTACTTTGTCAATAAAACCAATCTTGTGTAAGTGTGCAAATGTTTTTTACAAGGACAGCGTTTCACAATGAAATCGTATTTCTAAAACGAACGTATTTCTAAAACGAAGACTCAAATTGATTAAAATTTAATTAATAAATCCGATTCTTTTTCATTTTTACAATAAATAATGAGTTTTGATAGTCACAATAACACTTTATTACTCGATGCAGAAAGGTGCACACTTTTTAATGTAAATCTAATATTTTGTTAGTTAATTTCTCTTTACAATTCTATCAGTATTAAAATGAATTCAGAATATAAGAGATAACTTCAGCATAAAGAGATAACTTTTTTCAAATATGATTCTCATTTGAAATAGTCAAATAAATAAAATATCTAATTTGTTTTCTACATCATTTTTTGTACATTGAAATTCAGTTTAGTATATTTGTATTTAATTTATATATATTTTTTTTTTTGCGTTTTAATATATATATATATATACATTTTTTCTTTTTGTAGTAAATCAGGTTAGGATGCAAATTAAGTTAAGTTAGGTCGTTCGCAAGATTATGTTAGGTGAGTGATCTACCGTACATGTATGCGGCAAGTCGATGCTTTTATTTAGATGCTCGACAAGACGAGTACTACATGCGTACGCCTACATGGATGCTGTAACGGGTTTATCATGTGTGTATTTTGCACACGCAGTACGATCGCGCGTATTCGTGCCTGAATAAAAAGATATCCATAACCAATCTGTGTAATAATAATAATAACAGCTACAAGGTATCGATACTTCGGAGACGTTTTATCGCCCTCTTGTGCAATGGAAGCTTATCAAGATATCGTCATGCCCGTTCGACACGGCTGACTAATCTATCAAGTAACGATAGCATGTTTATCTACCTCGTTATTTTCCCATAAAGGTAACTACAATCCTAACGTGTTCATATGTCGCACGCATCTTCATCGAATGTGGAAACCTCGACGATTATGTTTGATAAAAGAATGCAAACATATCGTTGAAATGATTTTACCAATTAGATTGGACCTTCAAGGAGACTACATTTGATTATTAGCTGTGGTGAGTAAAGTATCATAATTCTTCTGGACTTTAGAGTTTATAAATATATCCTGTTTTTATCGTAATAATAAGTTTTTTGTTATATTAGAAAAATTTTACTTAAAATATAAATGTAAAATATTCTATAAGTGTTATGTGTTTAAGTAAAAAATCTAAAATATTTTTTACTTAAACACATGCAAATTATGGACATATATTTGACAAGAAATCAATTGACAAATTCTTTTCATATTATTCTGCATTCTTTTTGTGTTAATCTCCTTGTGTGCCTTTTTCATCAGGAACAGAACTTGTCGTTAGACACACACATGCTGCCTGAACAGAAAGATGAAACTGACTTGTTAATAGTTGAAAGATGGCACAAGACTTGAATACACTCTGCCACAGAAAATCCATGTGTTGCATGAAGGTTCCATTGAAGTCAACGGAACAGATATACCTGATCTTCCTTATACCAGCATTGATCAGCTGCTTTGTATATATAGTGCATTTTTCTGCTGACTTGGTGGTAGCTATTCAACACCTCAAGGAAAACAATCCAATATGGGGATTCTGCACCCTCGCAATTATGTACGCTCCGGCAGTCTCATATTTTATATTGACAGTTTCAAGGCCAGACTGGTGGATGACAGACAATGATAAAGTGTCTAAAGGAGTTCTTGGCTGGCTCGGCCTCCAAGTATGCCATCTCATAGGATTTGTATTCTTCGCCTTGTATAGGTAAAACTCAATCTTAAACACAAATAATTCTATATAACAATATTTTTATTTGTTTGTATGTGTTTATGGAAACTCATATTTTCTTACAGATATGCAGGACTGATCGTACTATCAGTAGATGCTATAAACTTAACAGGAGATGCAAGAATCAAAACACTGAATCTAGCTGCAGCACCTGCAGCTATTGAACTGTACTTCTTCCTACAGGCATGGTTCCAAGCTGTTCCACAGGCTGTTTTTCAGACATATTTGCTCTTCCTGCAGAATCCTTTACACCGCAGCTATCAGTCAGGTAAGTGGATTAATTCCTTTATATAAATAAATATTTTTTTAACCATTCAACAAATTCCCTAAATGGTATATATACTTTTCGCAGTGATGGTGCAAGTGATTTGCATCCTCATGTCTGTTATAATATTGGCCATTCAGACAGCTTCCTTCCAAAGATTCGAAAGCCAACGTTTAAATGGCAGAAAGCTACCATGGGCAATGTGGCTGAAAAAATACTGCATCGAGGTACATATTCAATATTGTACATATGCAATATGAAATAAGAAACTGATGATTAGAAACGCATTACGTATGAGATGTAAGAAAAATATTGTTAAAGAAAAATACCGTTATTATACAATTGCACTTTACCAACATATCTTTTTATGTATGTAAACAGAAGAAATACACTCAATTTCAACTAAATACAGCAATATTAGCATATAATTAACTAAATATTTTTAAATTTTGTAATATTAAACAATTTTACGTTTTGAAAAGAAACGATAAGTGTATATGTAAAACAATGTATTTATTAATCAATATTGACATTGTGAAGAATTCAATCGTTATATATACCTATAGTTATGAACTCTGCTGAGTGTATGCTAATGTATGTGTGTATGGTTACATTCCATTATACCTAAGTAATTTTTCAACTTTTAAACTAACAGTACGCATCTTAGATCTCTTTGTATCAAAATGGATTGCTTTACATGAGTTGAAGTGTGAAAGTAATAGTATTTTTTTTTTTATTTTGTCATACATAATGCGTTTCCAATTAGTTTCATATTTCATATCGCTTATTTACATATCCTCAATTATCTCTCAAACTTTTCCGAGTTCCGTGCCTTGAACAATTTTTAATAGTTCTAGCATTGAAAATAATGATTTTAGAAGACAATTTTTCGAAAAGTGACTTCCTTTTCAACCTAGAATCCACTAATGTTAAAATTTTTTGGATGCCATTTAAAAAATGAAGCTTGATGCCCTCCATCCCACAAGAAATGATTGCGAAAAATGAAAATAAACATAAAAAGGCATATTGGGCCGAGAAAACCGAATCCAAGAACATTAAAATCCATTCAGCCGTTTCAAGACTGTAACACTTTATTTGGCTCACCCTATTGATTACCCATGATTAATTAATAATATGATTATTTTATCATATACTTTTTTATATAATTCTTCTCTCAATTACTAGGAACTAGAGAATTTTGAAGAAAGGGCACCTTTGCAGTCCGCATTGCCTACTAGAGATCAAGAAGACAAAACGAATGCATTATCCGAAGCCACACCAGCGGAAGATAATGAAACGAAACTGGAGGAGGTCACAGTCTACGGTAACGTGCAGCAACAGCAGCAGCAGGCACCACAAAATGAGTCACGTAATCCCCTGGACCGTCAGATCTCCGTGACGCCGCCGTTGCCACCGAAGAACGCGCACGTCATTCCGCCGCCGACGCCACTTCGCGGTATTACGACGGTCGCACCGCTGCCGATACCGGACGCGCCCGCGCCTCCACGACCCGACTCCGTCTACAGGGAATCGCAACAGGAAGCGAATGCTGAAACGAATCAGCAGTCCGTAACGAACAATCCGCAAAGCTTGAAAATGCCAACGCGCAAATACTCCGAGAAGGGTCTCGAAGAGGATGACCCGGTGGGCAAATTCCTTTCGTTTCTTTGGTGGGTTCTCTTCATCCTGGCGCGTGTGTTGTCCATCGTCGTGGCTTACGAGTTCTATCCGGTGTACGTGATGGCGACCTTAGCCGTACACTATGTTGTGATGCTGATCTACCTCTTCTACTACGCCAAGTACTACGACGTGATCACATTCTTCGTAAATCTCTGGCTCGGCTTGGTCTACATATTCAGTCTGATTGAGTATAGAGTCAAGTTTAAGTATGCCGACAAGTGGACAATACCATATTATGTGTTCGTGATTGTGCAAAATATGGCGTTAACGTTGACGTGGTTCATTCACGCCGACTGGGACGGTTTCTGGTACACTTATGTGGTCTACGTGATCTTTTGCTGCATGGTGCTGTGCATCTTGTCGTCCGCGGTGTATCATTCGTTGTATAAACCAAAGAAATGTAGAGTATATAGTAGCTGACGATCGCTGGAGGCCTTGCCGTTCGGATAAGCCCGCGCGACGATCCCGAGACTTCCGCTATTTACTTACTTGACTTTTACTGAAAAGTCTAGACTGCTTTGTGTTCAAGATATTTTGAGAGAAAATGTTCGTCAGTATTCCGCGTATACATAATCGTATGTAAAATGTATATTTATGCGTAATATTGTTATAAATTACAATTTCAACTATTCTACAATATATACTACCGTACAATTGAACAATTCAATGTAGAAAACGGTCATTCATTCACAGGCTACTTCTAGGCAGCAGATTCCGCTCCTTAACTGTGTATTTTACAATATTCATAAGTATATATTTACAATATTACATATTTGTATAAAAAGAAGAGTGGTCTTATATATGCTTACATAATAAGTACCACTCTCTAAATATGAATATCTATGAGAATATCAATTCTTCTTCTCTTTATACACTTTACCGCAGATATCTGATGATTCATATTCATATAGGGCAGTTTCTTTGTTTTTCAATAAGACAAAACTGCAATCTCTAATATCGCTCAATTTTCACCAGGAGTCATTGATTCGCACAAATGCACTAATCTTTGTTCGTTGTATGTAGACATATATATATATATATATATATACACATATATATGTATATATGTACCTCACACATATATACATATATAATTTATATATAAAATATAAATATATCATATATGTTGTATTTTATTAAAAACTCAAATTGCACAAAACAAAGCATAGCCATTTGTACGAGATATCTTCATCTTATTCTTCATACGTGAATGTTCGACTCTCTGCTAAGGTTGCCAAGTTGGGCTTCAAATAAAATGTCATTCAGCAACTTCTCTGCTATTATTCTTTGATCCATACGCATGTTCCTGAGCTTTGCAGCTACGTTTCGGCCGATCGCGTCGTATTCGTCCTCCATTACGAATGAATTGTGAGTGGTGACACGCATCTGATCTGTAACTGGCTCTTGCTCTTCAACAGTATGCCGACGAGTAAACGAGTCATTCCAATCTGAAGGTTGATCGTAAGACTCCTCCTTGTTAATCACAAATTCATCCTGGAAAAAAGATACGTTCGTCGAGTTTTCGATTTAAGATCGAGGTAATACGAACGAAAGTACGAGCAACAAATCATATACTCACAGTTTTATATTTATTGCGCTTTACTCGTGTATTGTCAGAACATTTGTCGTTTAATGCTGAGTCGACATAGACTACAGCAGGCCTCCTCTGACTAGATTTACCTTTAATTTTATCAACTAGTAATGGATGCACACGCTGTAAAAATAACATTATTCATGAAAAATAAACCTAATAAAAATCATACATTTTATATTTCAGTTTTATGTATTACAATTTACCTTTATATGACTAAGAAAATTCCCAGTGGACTTCAGGTTTCCATTCAAACATCTGTGACAATATGAACAACGAACTGTGACATTACTGTTTTCTACCTTAGTCACTGTAAAGTGTTCTCCATCCAATATAGCAGGTAATCTAACGGGAGTAAGAGTTATGTTTTGTTGAGTGTTCGATTGATCCTGATGCGTTTGTTTTGTCTGTTGTTGCTGCTGCTGTTGCTGTTGTTGTTGCTCATCATGGTTCCCTTGAGTCTGTGCTTGTTCAGCTTGTGACTGACTGTTCACAGATTGGGAAATGTCATGTTGCTGATTTGCTGCAGCAACCATGCAGGAGTCAAAGTTCTGTGTCGAGTAATTGTCCATAATAATGCAATGCATGCGATTTCACCCTTGCTTCGACAAATAGATAAGATGAACAAAAGAGTTTCTCACTGTTCTTTATTTCAGTTTCTCTCAAGCAAATTCCTGGAGCAATCGAAATACGAATAAACGTTTTTACTGTGCTTGGTGATAGCAACGAAACAGAATATTATTTATCTTGGATTCTTATTGAATTTTAGATAAGCCGCCAGATAAGAGCATCACTCAACTCGAATCTAAATCAGATAATAGATGAGAGCGTAAGCGTTGCTGATTAGCAGAGAACAACACTGCTGCAGGTAGTTTACAATAATTTCATCCTTCATAACAATGTCCCATTGCATAGGTGCAAATCAGTAACACTACTTTGTACAGTGTCTGTACAAAGAACAACGTGCTCTAGACGCTTCTCCCACCTATAAACATCTGCAGAGCAATCGCATACATTGAAATTCACGTCTTCATTCATGCGAATCGTCGCTCGTGTAGTGGCAACATTGTGGCAAATAAATGCACGAGTCGAGTATACGCGAGATTCCTCTCGTGCAACAAATTCTACTTTATTTTCCTGAAATATCGAAAGAAGCATAAAATGCATTCACCTCGTGCTTCTTTTTTTCCCACTCTCCCGTTTGTCACACATAATCCGCATGAGCGACCAATTGATATATAATCGTGCTGTCCTACTATCACAGTAAACAGTCGTTCGATCTCTCGCGAAACGCCACAAACGTCTTTGATTGAGAGGTTCCCAGTTGCTTCACTCTGTATAAAGAGGAACTCATAAACAAAAAGTTTGAAAATCGCTGCGATAAGGCACTCACAATCTAACCTAATTTTAATTTTTGGACCTACTAAATAACAATAAGAACAATAAAAATCGTTAGACGATACAAAGTACGATGCAAATTCGCCAAAAGCTAGATTATGGAGACCTCTTAGGGCCAGAGCACAGACTTCTACATAACGCATAATACACAACGCATAAGAGAATCAATCAATCAGAGTTCTTTATTTCTGTCCTGAGGAGGGAAATGAAGAAAACTAATTGGTTTATTCTCCTAAGCCAGCGGCACACGATGCTTGTTTTCGAGCTGGATTGCTTGCTGGATGAAAATACTGCGTTCTGATTGGTGTATTTCCATCCATCTCCAAAAATATACCAATCGCAATATTTTCATCTAGGAAGCAATCCAGCACGAAAACAAGCATCGTATGCCGCTGGCTTTATGTGTTATGTATTATGTGTTATGCAAAAGCCTGTGCTCTTGCCCTTACTCTTAGCGCAAAAGCACAGGCTTTTGCATAATACATAATACATAACGCATAAGAGAATAAACCAATTAGTTTTCTTCATTTCCTTCCTCAGGACAGAAATGAAGAACTCTGATTGGTTGATTCTCTTATGCGTTGTGTATTATGCGTTATGCAGAAGTCTGTGCTCTGGCCCTAAGGGCCAGAGCTGTCCTGAGGAGGGAAATGAAGAAAACTAATTGGTTTATTCTCTTTGCGTTATGTATTATGTGTTATGCAAAAGCCTATGTTCTTGCCCTTAGGGTCAAATCAGAATTCATCCTCGTCTCCCTCTTTACGGCCCCTTTCCCTGCAAAGTCCCGCTGTAAATGCATCATCCGTCTTCTTATCAGTGCTGTCAGGTGCAATATATTGCGACGCTACAGCGCATGCGTGAGATGACGTACTCTATGCCCATGACGGCAATAAAGCGCATCGCAGGGTCCATGAAGGAGCCCGCGCTATTCGATCAGTACCGCGATTCTGTAATTCGTTATTGGAGTTAACGACACTTTCGTTATCGTTGCGCAGCTTTTGTATACCGTAGAAAAGCTGCGCAACAATAACGAAACTGTCGTTAACTCCACTAACGAGTTACAGAATCGCGGTACAGCTGTCTTCCAGGCTCCAGTGTAGTTTTCCCGTGTTTCTTGCGCGAGTGCCTTATCTTATATTATATTGTTCAGTGGATACTAAATATCAGTTACATTAACATTATAATTCCAGTGGATACTAAGTAACAATTACGTTACATTAACATTATAATTTTTCACTCAACTGTGTAACTGTTACATAATATTTGTATTAGACTCATATTAGACTATAGATTGAGAATTACTATCAGATCAATTAAAATAACCACGATTTAGATTATCTAATTTACTCGATTGCAATTCTCAATGCATAGTATAATATGGGCGCTATAATATTTTAAAAAAGATACGATACTGAGACTTTCACTCAAACAGGGAGCTACGTCATCTCACGCATGTGCTGTAGCGTCGCAATATATTGCACCTGACAGCACTGCTTCTTGCACGCACATTTGTGTGTTCTTTGGTGTGCTCGATGCACATGCTCGAGAAAGGTGCTTATCCAACACACCGTTAGTTGTCGACAGTGTTGCCAACTTGGCTTATTTTCCGTCATTTCTAGCTTTTTTAAATAACGCTTAACGTGCAAAAATTGTGGTTTAGCTGTTGACGTATTTTCTGGATTTTTTAAAAATTGAAACGGCGGATTTTTTCTCCAAAATAAGTTAACTTTTTTTATTAAATTTGAATGAGGCGTTATTAGGTGTGATTTATTGTTATTGAAAAGAGTTAATTATAATTAAATAATATATATTACTTTAACATTGCATGATTAAATTTATGTATGCTTGCACTAGACAGATTTGCGTAACTGAAATGATTTGATTTGCTGACGCGGTTTAACACAAGTTACATATCTTAAGCCAGCGGCACACGATGCTTGTTTTCGTGCTGGATTGCTTGCTGGATGAAAATACTGCGTTCTGATTGGTGCATTTTCATCCATCTTCGGAAATGTACCAATCAAAACGCAGTATTTTCATCCAGCAAGCAATCCAGCACGAAAACAAGCATCGTGTGCCGCTGGGTTTACGTCGCACGGGGAAGCAGCATAAGGCCTGAAATACAATACGTCGTATGTTGGAGTCGGATCTCGCAACTTAGTTGATGGTCCAATAAGAGAGTTTGTTTTCCGGTAACGAGTTTTTCTCATTGGACTATGAATTGCGTTCCGACATCTGACTCCGACATACGACGTATTGTGTTTAGGCCTAAGGCCTGGTCTACAATAGGTGTTGTAAGCTGTAAGTCGTAAGAACTGACCAGTTATAGCTGATTATTTTTGTAATAATCGACTGTGATTCGCCAATTCTTACGACTTACAACTTACGACACGTATTGTAGAATGACCTTTAAGGCTCGTCTACAATAGCTGTAAGAGTAAGGCTGTAAGGCTGTAACGTAAGCTGTCAGCGAATGAAAATATTTCATTTCGTGTCTTGCAACCTTACAGCCTTACTCTTACAGCTAATGTAGACGAGCCTTTAGAGCTCTCACAGGCCAGCGCGACGCGGCACGCGACAAGCGACGCGCGATATTCAATGATCGTTCTGCTATTTTGATAATTGTACGCTTATTGGATATCACGCGTTGCATATCGCGTGTCGCGTTACGCTAGCTGTGAGAGCCCTAAGATTGCGAGGATACTGAACTATCTACATAATAGATAATAGGAAATAACAATACTTGATCATTTATTTGTGGTGTACAAAGCTTATTTCTCAACTCATAAGTTTGACTTGAACGTAAGTATTATTACTTGTTTTAATATCTTTCTGCACTATTATTTTATATACCTTATATTATTGCTATTATTAACTTAGATTAATTTTGCTACATTTATGATATTAGGAGTATGCAAAAGTTCCCGCCATTTTTTCGCTTGAAAAACTCATTTATTTATAGAACAAAATGAAATCAATCAAATGAAATCAATTAAAATATTGTCCTTCGGCAGCTACAACCTTTGTCCACCTATCAGGTAAAGCATGGATTCCTTTGAAAAAGAATTGTTCACTTTTAGAAGCGATCTAATCGTCGATCCATTTTTTGCAATTTTCGAAAGAAGTGAAGTGTTGATCTGCCAAGCTGCTGGTCATTGATCGAAAAAGGTAATAGTCAGAAAGAGCAATGTCTGGTGAATACGGCGGGTGGGGTAGAAGTTCCCATTTGAATGATTCCAATGTTTCCTTGACTGATTTGTGAACGTGTGGTCTCGCATTGTCGTAATTACATTGTTGAAATATCACTTTACCATGTCTGTCGGCGTATTGTGGTCGTTTCAACTGCACTGCTCTGTTCAATTTGATGAGTTGTTGTCGATAACGATCACCAGTGATAGTTTCGCCTGGTTTGAGAAGCTCATAATATAAACGCCTTTCTGATCTCACCAAATACAGAGCATAATCTCCGATCCATGGATGTTCCTTTTCGGCACTGATGCTTCTCCACGACTAACCCATGATTTCCTTCGCTTAGGATTGTCGTAGTACACCCATTTCTCATCACCAGTAATGATTCGATGTAAAAACGACTTTGATCTTTGTCTAGCAAGCAACATTTCGCACGTGACTAATCTCTCAACTAAACCTCTCAATGTCTCTTTCTTTTAATTGATATGGAACCCACACATCTTCCTTTCGAATCTTCCCCATAGCTTTGAGGCGTCTGGAAATGACTGATTGGTCAACGTTCAATGCTTCTGCGAGCTCGTCTTGGGTTTTAGGCGAATCAACATCCAATAAATGTTGCAGTTCGGCATCTTCAAATTCTTTTGGCCTTCCGGATCGCTCAACGGTCTTCAACGTTGAAATCACCACATTTAAATCTTTGAAACCATTCTCTGCATGTTCGTTCTGATGGAGCAGATTCACCATAAGCGTCCACAAGTATTCGATGAGTTTCTGCGGTAGTTTTCTTCACATTAAAGTGGAAAAGTAAAACTTCCCGCAAATGTCGTTTTGTTGGCTCGTATTTCGACATGTTTAACGGTGTAAAAAGATATGTAACTTTCGCAAAACAAAACCTTTTTTCTCTGATTATTGTTGACAGATGTCAACAAACAAAGAATATGAAGAATATAGATAACAATGTTTGCGAAATATATAATTGGAGACATCTAGATGTGAACGGCGGAAACTTTTGCATACTCCCAATATATGTAGATGCCACCACAATATAAACCAAAATTTCGTCTGGCTTGGTTAAAGTCAGATAAATTCAAAGACTGGCTCTTACCTATTGATGATGACCCAACAAGAGCAACATGTAAGTGGTGTAAATGCACTATTACTGCCAAATTGACTGACATTGATAACCATTCGAAAAGTAGAAAACATATAAGAGCATCAGCTCCATTTACTTCATCGTTTTGTCAAAAGAAGATTGATTTTCCTAAAAGAAATAAGAAGACATCAGTTGCTGAAAGTAGGTAATACCGCGTATATAATACTGCTTATAATAAAATGAAATATGAAAAATATATATATAAATATATATATATATATATAAAAGCGATATTGTATCAATAATATAATATAATTATATTATTATGAATAAAATTAATCAACAATAAAACTAATTATGTATTTATTTTAATTCTTTTCTTAAAAACATATGCACACGTATACATAACGCGCGTGCACACATACACACACACACACATTTATTAATTTTAGCTTATTTCTGGGGTTTTTTGGAGAAGCATTTGACGGATTTTAAAATTCAGAGTTGTCAACACTGGTTGTCGGGCCTCCAGTGTTGCGGCCAAGCCGCTTCGTGTTGTTACGGTATATGCGATTGCAATTTTCAATCCATAGTATCTTACGGGCGATAAAATACCTTTAAATTAATACGGTACTGAGGCTCCCACAGCGTTTGCTCAATGCGCACGCCCGGAAATTCTCTGAATCTCTCAGCACTGAGGGTCACGCACTCGCCCACACTCGCCTAGAGATCGTGCGCCTCGCCGACCGCGAGAACGCCAGTGCCGGGAAACCAGACCGCCCGCCATGCAGGATCGGCTGCATTCCCGAACAGTTGCTGAACATTATAATGCGTTGGAGGAGAAAGGTCTACGACAAAGAAATCAAAGTCGGATTGTATATATGAGAAATTTCAACAATTGGATCAAAAGCATGCTCATAAGTGATTATCAGTTTCTAAGAATGTAATATCCGTTATTTCTACAAAATGGGAATACCAATTTATCATATGTATTTCGCACACAGATGAGTACATAGGCAAAGTGAAACAAACTAAAAATCACGGTGCCTCCTTGAGGGTATTGGACATGTGCTGTGGGAAGGGTGGTGATTTACTCAAATGGAAGAAAGCCAACATCACACACTTGATTTGCGCGGATATAGCGGAGGTGTCCCTAGAGCAATGTCAACAACGGTACAATGACATGACGAGTAGGAGTTCCAACGACCGAGGTTTTGCTCCTATTTATACTGCTGAGTTCATTACAGCAGACTGCACAAAGGTAGAAGACATACATATGTATCCGATAAATTGGAAAGTCAGTCGCGATTTTGCTCAGCGAGGAAACGTTCTCGCCAATGGAGTTTTGTTAAACAGCAGTGTTTCAGGTTCGTTTGAGGGAGAAGTATAAGGATCCCAGCATGCAGCTGGATTTTGTGAGCTGTCAGTTTGCGTTCCACTACAGCTTCGAGTCCTTGTCACAGGCGGAATGTATGCTGAGAAACGCCAGTGAGACTCTGAGGCCAGGAGGCTTCTTCGTAGGCACCATTCCGGATGCATATGATTTGGTGTACGTTTGAGTCTGCGAGATGTTATCGATATACAGAAAATGATATATACATACACACACACACACACACACACATATATATATATATATATACAGAATATATATACATATATATATATATATACACATATATATATTTTTTTTTTTTTCATTGATTTGTACGCAACAGTTCCCGGTGGCAGAAATGCGACGACAACAAATTCGGCAATGACGTGTATAGCATCGACTTTTTATGCGAAGACAAAGAACGACCGCCGCTTTTCGGCGCCAAGTATAATTTCCACCTGGAGGGAGTGGTCGATTGCCCAGAGTTCTTGGTGCATCTGCCCACCCTACGTAAATTGGCTTTGAAGAACGGTCTCGAGTTGGTAGCATTCGAAAGGTAAGAGAAGACGTCGCATTTATTCGTAATGTACACAGTTTACAACGACGGCGACTAATGGTTGACGAGACTGCTCTGCTCATGGAAAATAAGATCGTTGAGGAAGCGCACGCGTTTTATGTGAGTGACGACCGTGGGGGATGCTTCTCCATATCAATTTCATAAATTCCTTGCAGATATGAGACGCAAAATGATTCTCCGCTCGATACATTCAAATATGCTGTTAAACAAAAAATATAGCATTACGTCTTGTTTCCGTGTATGTAATATTGTTCATCGAAATTTATCTGTCTCAAGGTTCGATACGTTTTATGAACGTTTCAAGGACGAAGGCAGATCCCTGTTGGGTAACATGCAAGCGTTAGAAACGTATCCGCCGTTTCACGAGGTGCCGCTGCTCGGCAATTCGGAGCAGGATTATCAGCACGCCGTTCAGTACATGCAGAACCTGCCTGATCATCGTAAAATCGGCACCCTCTCGCAGTCGGAATGGGATGTCACTTGTGAGTATAGTTAAAAACCCCAAACAAAGTTAGAATTTCGAACACTATATCGACGATATCTTTTTGCAGCGTTGTATGCAGTGTTCGCATTTCGAAAGATGAAGACAGTCTGGAACAGCGAGGGAAAGGCGGAGTATGTGGCGTGAAGTTTGTGTAAAACTTGTCGGAGCCACTTATGATGAAAACAAAATTAATTAAAAGTATCTGTGGAGTATCAATTGAGTCTATGAAGGATGTTCAATCTGACATATTGTTGATCGGCTTTTCAGCATTCTTTTAACTTCCGTTCTTGGCTATATGATAATCAATTATGAAAAGAAATTTGTTTTGTTACAATAACTGCCGCAGAAAATGCCGCAAACGCAGGTATTTAAATAAAAGTGAACGAAGTGATGTATATTTAACCCTTTGCGGTCGGAGCCGCCCGACGAGCGAGCGTTGGTCTCAAATTTCTTTCAAAGGAAACTTGACTCTTTAGTCTACTATACCCATGCGTATGTTATCGTTCAGAAAGATAGACGTACGCGAGCCGCTTCATAATACGTCTCCGCAGCTGTAAACTCAATTGGGCGGCTATATACCGACACGCGTCCACAACGGTAAAAAGGCTTGGGCGGCTATTTGCCGACACTCGACCGCAAAGGGTTAACTTGTAAAATACTTAATTTATAAATATATAATTTGTAAATATATATATGTTTAATTAAAACATATAATTTATATATATGCTTATATATGTGTGCACATATATGCTTATATATATGCTTAATTAAAATATATAATTTATAAATATATATGCTTAATTTATGAAAATCGAATTGCAAATCGATTTGAAGTATTTTCTCAAGGCGTGACATGAGTATCAACGAATTTTTCAGAGATATTAACATATCGTAATAAAAAAACTTGCGTTCTGCTAATTAGTCAGATTATTGTAACAAAACAGTGATTCCTTTCTGAAATTGTTTTTCTATTAAGACGACAAATGCAAGACAGTTTCTCTCACTAAACATTCTGTAATCTCAATTTTTTGACTGATTATACACAATAGATGAAGTTTATCATATACTCGATCTCTTATGTAAATCACATTATACACATGTAGTACATACAATATTACACACACCCTTCACATGTTTTTTCATCAGAAAGAATTGCATCTCGTGCAAACGCAACAATTTTCGCAGATTGCATTTCGCAGAGAGATCATTTCACGGTGAGAATCATTTGCCTGTATTTTCAATGTAACAAGAATAAAGATACATTTCTTCGCGCCAATGCTACAGAGATTACAAGTACGATCAAACGTAATGTATATATAATTCGATCGAATGTCAATCGACTTTGTAGAATCGATTTGACGTTTATCGAATTGAAGTTGAATCGACCAGAGGTAACGACGTCGCTTCGTAAGGACGACGAGGAACGTCTCGAGCAAAATCAAAACGGGGAGGGTAATTACAAAATTATCGCGTTTTCGCAGTGAAGCTTCATCGTAATAAAAGAAACTCTGTATTTTTATTTATCTTACAATTATATCGACGATTTACTCGAAACTGCCAGTGATAAGAGCATTCGTCATAAAAGACCTTAATTACGACAAAGCTCCATTTTCCTGATTCACACACGAGACGTCACGTCCTGCCGTTTCCTGCTTCTTCCGCCGTTGATCTAAAGAGCTGACTCAGAGAGAAAAAAGAAAAAAATAAGATTCCCTCACTCGGGAGACCGACCGGTGAGTTTAATGAGGAATCACAGTCTATATAATTCCGTCATCATCATGCGTTCGCATTTGCGCTTTGTCGTAGAAACGCACGCGATGACGACCTGCGCAAGGTCTTCTCACATGCACGCGGCTTCGTACATTCGTCGCCAAGTACACCCAAGTAAATTTCCTCTCAGAGTAAATTCATGGCAAGGAAATATTTCCAGAAGAGCCGACATAAACATCTCGAATTTCCAAACGCCACCGAGTCAGAAAATGTGTCCCTCCTGACGAGTCTACGCTGAGTGAGAGAGAGAGAGAGAGAGAGAGAGAGAGAGAGAAAGAGAGTCAACTGCTTGAACTCGCCCGCGTTTTCAAACCTGCCGCGTCGGGCGAGTGGTGCGCTTCGAGCGCGCAATAGCGACCGACTTCAGACTTTGTGTGTACGAAGCAACGCTTCCGAGCGCGCGCGCGCACACACATATACACGGAGCGACAGCCCGTGTCTCGGGCGATCGAACTCGTGGAAACTATACCGGTTTCGATACTCCGCCGGTGAATGACTTCGGGAATCGAGGCACGGGGATCGTGTCGTTTGGAATCGCGTCTGGCGGACACGACGAGAGAGAACACTCTTCGGAGATCGAAGAGGCGGAGCGAACGGGCGCATGCGCAGTCGCGCGTTTCTGATACTTGGACTGTGTCGCGGGGCGCTGTCGCGCGCGACGTCCACAGCCAGTCGCACGGTGGATGTAGGGAAGATAGGACGGATGGTGGAGGTGTAGAGTGCCGAAGCACGGCGGGCACTGCTGGACGGTCTGCAAAATCTTTCTTTCTCGTGTACGACCGCGAAGTCAGGTCTCTTGCTCTCGCACGCGACACTCTTGTAAATACCCGGGGTTGGATCGCGTGCGCGGCGGACGTCGCCCGCGGCTACGTGAATCCCGCCAGGTAATTCGCGACAGCGGAGCACTGCCGTTGGCTACCGCAGCTGCTGCTACCTCTACCGTCGCTGCTGCTGCTCTTTCTTCATCACCACTGCCTCTCTCGCCCGCGTTGGTCGACCGAATCTACCACAGGCCTTCCCGTACACACACGTCTGCGTCGGGAAATGGAGCTCGAGCAGGCGGCGTCGCTGGCCACCACGGACTCGGTGAGTGGTATATTTCGCGTATACGCGAGCCTACGCGTTCACGTAGGTGCACGTTTTTGCGATATTCGGTCGCGTGAGCACTCTCGCCTCTTGGTCACGCTACAGCATCGACGACGCGAAATTTTTCTAAGTCCCAAAATGGCGTCTGCGGCTAAGTCCTGTGCCGTGCGTGGCGCGAGCGCCAGACAGCCGAGAATGCCTCCGTGGCTCGATGTGTTAACACTGAGTCGACGCGTCGCCGAGGCTGCGAGAGGAGATAGAGCGCGTCTCCCTTGTTCTTCTCTCTCTCGAGTCCTTCGACTCATGGACTTTCTCTGTTTTAGGATAAGCAACGGTCCAAAGAGATCGCTAATGCGGCCGGGAATCATAACGGTGAGTACTTTCGTTCGGCCGCGCGAACGAATCACCGCACCATGCGAGCGAACTAGCTAGCTAGCAAGCGAGCGTGTTGTGACTGACGATCGAATTCCGGCGATGCGATTTGCGGTTATTGCGACGATCGTCACAGCGAGCATCCTGTGTCGCTGTCGCTGTTGATCCGGAGTTCTCTGGACACGTGCGTCCATGCGTTCGAGAGCGACACGGCCCCAACCGTGGTTACTTCCTGCGCGGCGGTTCATCCTTTTCTTTCTCGAATCCACCGGATGTAGCGATGATGTGCAAAAAAATTCTTCGGCTAGCTGCGATTTTAGAATTTCCAATTTCCCGGTGTTTAATGAGATGCAATGCGACATCATTTCATATTTATTCGGATGCCTACGAACGATGTTACGAAAATGGTTCGATCACTTGCGATTCGAACTTAAAAAAGCGCGCGCATTCTTAAATATTCTTTCAGAAGAAGAAAATTCACAACACATGTTTGCCTTTAAAATTTCAGCTGAATCCACTTTCTCAGAGATTAGATTATCAATGTTCACACCGATACACGGAATATTGTTTATAATATTAAATTCTGTAAATCGAATCTTGCTATATTTCTGGCTTAACTTGCTGTGTCAAACTTTACATAAATTTACATAAAGTTTGATGTAAATTTGTATTGCACAAGACTGTATTATTAACATATAAATGAATTTCGTAATGTCCCACTATATATCAGGTAATCAAGAAATTTTGCTGTTTTAATTAATAGACATAAATAAGTTCCATAAGTGTTACATAACGGTAAATATATAAATGAATTTCATAATGTCTCACTATATATCAAGTAACTAAGAAAGTTTGTGCTGTTTTAATTAATAGAGATAAATAATTTCCATAAGTGTTATACATCTATAAATTCTCTATTAAATAAACTTGTTTAAGCATATACAACCATACTATTAATTGGTAGTGTGTGTGCATGGTAATATGTAGTGTGTACAATTTGACAATGACAAAACCTAGAAAAACCTTGATTATATATATATATATAAGTTTACGTACATGTGTGTATGTTGGGTATAAGTTTTATATTTACATCGTATGATTTCAATAGATACTCATATCAATGGGATGTCCAATGGCTTTGACAAAAAGAGGGAACACAAGTCCGAACATAGGGACAAAGATAGAGAAAAGTCTCACAAGTCAGATCACAAAGACAGAAGCAAGGATAAAGAAAAGAATCACAAAAGCGAACATAGGGATAAAGACAGAGACAGACATAAACATAGTTCCAGTTCCATCAAGGATAAAGAGAAGCATGACAGCAGTAGTAAGGATAAAGACAAGGAGAAGAAGAGTTCATCTGGCAAAGAGAAGGAACATAAAAGCAGCAGCAGCAGTTCCTCTAGCAAGGATAAGGACAAGAGCAAAGACAAGGAACATCATCATAAGTCAAGCTCTAAAGACAAAGACAAGGACAGGTAAGAAGGGCAGGTGAAAATTATATACTGTTGTTCATTTTATTGCTGTGCGTCGAATACACAAATAATTCTTTTAGACATCATAGCAGTTCCAAGGATAAGGATAGCTCGACCAAGGACAAGGATAGTTCGAAGAGTAAGGATAAGGATAGGCATAGACATAGTTCCTTGAATTCTAGCTCGCGTGATAAAGATAAGGACAAGGATAGAAGCATCTCAAAGGATAAAGAGAAAGACAAAAAACACTCGTCGGATAAAGACAAGGAGAGACATTCCACTTCTCATTCAGGCGATAAGGAAAAACATCGTTCATCGGACAAGGATAAAGACAAGCACAGCTCGTCGTCCAGTAAAGACAAGCATCGCCATGAGAAAGACAAGGACAAAGACCGCCATCGGCACGATAAAGACAAATGTAAGTTGATCCATCAAGGGCGTGCATGGTGTTGCACCATTATTGCACGCATACGTTTTATTTCGATCTCTTTAATCGTGCCGTTTTGTTCGCAGCTAAGCATCGCGAGGACAAGGAGAAAAAGGAGAAAGATGTGAAGGAGGAGGTGAAAATAAAAGAGGAGCCGAAAGAAGAGCCGATGGTGAAGATAAATCATGCGATTAACGAAGGGTTGCGCATCAACCCGAACATAAAGCTGCAGATAAAAGAAGTGATTATCCGCTTGCGATTGTGCGCTTTTGCGGAGATAAAAAACGAAGTACTAAAGTAGAACACTCCTTTGCAGGAACCGATGACGCAATTGGATCTAGATGACGATGATGATAGCGGTGGCGAGCAACCGCTTTACATCAAGGAAGAGGATGACGAGGAAGAACCAAAGGAGGAAGAGGCTAGCATGGATTCGACGGACGGGAACGATACCAGACTCTCGGATCTCCATAACACTACGATAAAGACTGAAGACGATTCGGAGGAGGACAAGCCACTGGTATGAATCGAATATCGCTTTAATCGCACTGATGTTTGAATATTATTTCTTTATTATTTTATTGTTTGATCGGTGTTAATTTACAATTATAATTCGATTGAATACACATTTAACATAGTCTGCGAGGTCTAAGGTATCGCCAAGTGTTAAGAGGAAGAAGGCCAACTCGGACGACGAGGAAGACATGCCGCTGATGACGCGTAAGAAACCGAAGAAAACCAGTCCGAAGGCCAAGAAGAAGAAACGGAAATATGACGACGACGAAGAGTCCGACGAGCCCGAAGAAGTATGCGCAACATGTTATTGTAATCGTAATTGCGAAAAAAATACAAATTGTTTCACACCGGAAAAATCCACTTTACTTGTATACATTAAACTGGATATTAATCATTGAAATGTTTGATGCAGAAACCAAAGAAGAAGAAAAACAACACGAAAGCGGTGAAAGTAGAGACTCCCAGCCCGAGGAAGAAGAAGCAGGAGGAGGAGCCCGAAGTTTGGAAATGGTACGTGCTCATTGGAGCCCCGTAGTATCACCTTCGGACGATCACGTGATCTCTTCTAACTTAACCTTATTCTTAAACCTAACTTTACGTTAAGTTTCTCCACGTTGTGCTTCCTCGCAGTATCGTGTATCGATTCTACTTATGTATTGCAATATGAAAAAAAATAATGACAGTATCATATAATGAGAATTCCAGTGAGAAATTTAGTGATTCAATTAGTAATGAAGCGTTTATTCGGTGTTGGGAACAATTGCGGTTATACTCACATGACGAAGGGAAATGAGCTTATCTTAAGGTTATGACCGTCACGTTATTAGCGTTCGATTTTATATATTTAGCCAACACAACAATTGAGTGACTTCATTGTGAAGCTTAATGTTCTTTGTTTTTCTATAATATTTAATGGTAGTCCAATATTAAGTGAACATTCTTTTATTTCTTTTTAGGTGGGAAGAGGAGAAGAAGAGCGACGGCACAAAATGGCACTTCCTGCAGCACAAAGGGCCAGTTTTCGCTCCGCCCTATGAGCCTCTACCACCTACGGTGAAATTCTATTACAATGGCAAAGAGATGAAACTGAGCCAAGATACAGAGGAAGTCGCGACCTTTTATGCGCGCATGTTGGACCACGATTATACCACCAAGCCTGCATTTAACAGTAACTTCTTTGGCGACTGGCGAGATGTAATGACCGAGTCGGAGCGTGCCAAAATCACAGATCTGTCCAAGTGCAACTTCAAGGAGATGCACACGTACTTCTTGCAAAAGAGCGAAGAGCGTAAAGCGATGACGAAAGAGGAGAAGCAGAAGATCAAGGAGAAGAATGAGGAGACCCAAAAGGAGTACGGTTTCTGTGTCATCGATGGTCACAAGGAGAAGATCGGTAACTTCAAGATCGAGCCACCAGGCCTATTCCGTGGCCGTGGCGAGCATCCAAAGATGGGCAAGCTGAAGAAACGAGTGCTGCCGGAGGATGTGTTGATCAACTGCTCGAAAAACTCCAACATACCGAAGCCGCCAGCTGGTCACAAGTGGAAAGAGGTGCGACACGATCCAAACGTCACCTGGCTCGCTTCCTGGACGGAGAATATTCAAGGCCAGGTGAAGTACGTGATGCTGAACCCGTCCAGCAAGCTCAAGGGCGAGAAAGACTGGCAGAAATACGAAACAGCGCGGAAACTGGCGCAGTCAATCGACAAAATTCGCGCAGAGTACCGCGAAGATTGGAAGAGTAAGGAAATGCGCATCAGGCAACGCGCCGTCGCCTTGTACTTTATCGATAAGTTGGCGCTTAGGGCTGGTAATGAGAAGGACGAGGATCAGGCGGACACTGTAGGCTGTTGCTCATTGCGGGTGGAACATATAAAGCTGCACGAGCAAAAAGATGGGAAAGACTACATAGTTGTATTTGACTTTTTAGGTAATTATCGACTCGATTTTCTGTCTTGATATTATTTATCTCAAAAAATATTTTATTGAAGACAAAGAGATTTCTTATATTACAAATTTCGTATATACCTTCGTTGTATATAATTCTTGGAGAGCCTTAAGACAATTTTTTCCTCAAACAAACAAACAATGATTGACGAGACAAAGATTTAATTGCGTGTTATTTCTTTTTTGTAATATTTTAATGTTGAGTATATAAACACATTCAACATATATAAATAAGTAAATCTAAAAATTGAGAAAATTAAATAATTAAATCGAAACCTTGAAACCGAAAAGAGCAAGAACTTACTCTCGATTTGTATTCTCTAAGCTTCCTTCAACTTCACAAAACTTTGATTTTGTTATGTTTCTATAGTTTACAGTCTCATTTAATTGTCACGAAATTAATTAATTTCACAGGTAAAGATTCTATACGGTATTATAACGAAGTGCCAGTGGAGAAACGCGTTTTTAAGAACCTTCAACTTTTTATGGAGAACAAATCTCCCGGAGATGATTTATTCGATCGGCTCAACACTACTGTTATGAACAAACATCTGAATGAACTGATGGAAGGTCTCACCGCTAAAGTATTCAGAACTTACAACGCGTCGTGGACGCTGCAACAACAATTGGACAAACTCACGGATCCCAACGACACGGAGGCGGAGAAGATCCTGTCGTATAACAGAGCTAATCGCGCCGTCGCCATACTGTGTAACCATCAGCGTTCCGTACCAAAGACGCACGCAAAGTCAATGGAGAACCTGAAGGCGAAGATAGAGGCTAAGAAGGAGACGATATCCGAGGCCGAATTGCAAGTGAAGGATGCCAAACGGGATGCGAAGCACGGTTCGGTGAAAGAAAAGATGTACGTTGATCGATGATACGCTTGTCCTACGTCCAGAAAACACTTTACGTTAAACGCGTTACGTTAAGCGCGTTCTCGTGTTTTCTCGTGCCCGTTCATATCAATGTTAACGATATCTTCACGATAACTTTACAGAGTATACGAGAAGAAGAAGAAACAATTAGAACGATTAAAAGAACAATTAACAAAGTTGGAGGTCCAGGCAACCGATCGAGAAGAGAACAAAGAGATCGCGCTGGGTACCTCCAAGCTGAATTATCTTGATCCTAGAATTTCCGTCGCATGGTAGGTATTTAGTAACTTCATTATATTTAATTCATTCACATCTTATACACTTAATGTATATATATGTGTGTGTGTGTGTGTGCATATCAACGCGACACCTTTTTGCGAGACATCCCTGCCTTCGTCTTTTGTATGTAATATTGTAAATATTATGTTTGTCCTCAGGTGTAAGAAGCACAACGTGCCGGTTGAAAAAATATATAACAAGACCCAGAGGGACAAGTTTAGATGGGCAATAGACATGGCGGGGCCCGACTACGTTTTTTAACTTCGTGGGAGTTCGTCGTCACGTACGTTACGAGAAGATGTCTCCCTTTGACATTGTATTTAGTGAATTTTGCGTTTTAGGAAAGTCGGAAAACTAAACGAGATTGATCGGGCGAGAAAGAGAGGAAGAGAGAGAGAGAGAGAGAGAAAGAGAGAGAGAGAGGAGAAAAAGTGAGAGGAAAGGGAAAGAAATAAAAATAAATACAGCGAAAGAAAGAATGTGAGAAATTCAGAATTTTTTACACGAATACACAATAGCAAAATATAAATGTGAGAGTGTGGGAACATATTTTCTATAGGATATTCGCGCGATCATATAAATTAGTCGACGAAAGGCGACTATATATATACCTAGAGGTGTGCAATTAAAATTCGTCGACACCCCGGTAGCCGATTACGTGCTTGGCATTTGCCACCGAAGCAGATTTGTTGTTTTAGCTGCGTCACTTCGCCGAGTTCGTCTATACTGTGTACGACAGCCGTCTGTCTCCCGAGCGAGATCACGAACAAATTAGATGGCGAAAGCGTGAGAAAGCAAAACACGATCGGGGGATAGTCTTTGCGCGAGCGCGAGGGCCATGTATCGTAACTTTGTTTTGTTTATTAGGTAGAAATTTATATTTACGTACGTGTGAATTAGGAAAATATAGCACCGAATTTGTGCGGAAAAAAAAAAAGAAAAACATCTAAATCCTAAGACGCAGTATCAAAGGGTGCGAAGAAGGATGACGCATGTATGAAGCGTTAGCTGCGTTATTATGTATATATAGAAGGATTCGTGAGTAAACACGAACACAATTTCACAAATACGCATTCATATTTAAAAAAAGGAAAAAAATAAACACTGGAGAAGGCAGCTGGATTTTATATTTCCTTAAAAACACACATACACGAACATTACATATAGTACATACACGTACACTTGTTTCTCTCATAAATGTATGATAATGTCATTTCATCAAGTATCATTCACATTTTACATTGCGTATGAAAACATATATATATAGGATATTACCGATATCGTGCACTACTTTTTTTATATAAAAAAAAAGCAGAAAAGGAAAAAACGAGAAAACTGGATCAAGAGAGACGATTAGACAAATTATGCGATTCAGAGGCCCATGATGGACGCATATCGAGCGCTAAGTATGTTTTGATTTCCAAGCTGGAACAAGTGGCGTTATACCTAACGCCACTTCAAGAGAAAACGAAACTTGGGATTAAAAGGATATACTTAACGTTCGCTATGTACGCCCAGAGAATATAGCCCAATATTACCGTTCCCCAAAACTGAATCCTACGTATAACATAAAAAAAAAACAACGGAACATATGAATATATTTATATATATTTAAGTGAATCGTCGCTTTTTTAGCGATTTATGTTTTATAAGACAATGTGTCTAGGCGCTATAATAATAATAATATAATAAACGAGAAACTGGCGTATTCTTTGATTTTTTTTAGTGTTATCTGCATATTTCGCGTCTCACACTGGAAGATAGCACATAACAAACACACACACATACATACATATATATAATAATATATGTATACGTATATTTTATGCTCACTTGACGATAAGAAGGCGTAGGCATTAAGCTTCCCATTTTCGCAGTCGAATCGAGACATTCTGGCGTATGTGCTTAAATATATACACACATAGACACACATATCTGTATATATGTGTGTGTGTATGTATGTATATATGTATGTATGTATGTAAGATACATTATTTCGTTGATATTCTTTGCTTTTGTTTTACACGTCGCTACGTAATTATTATTAATTCCCTCCGTAAGTGGGAACTGCTTGCATTCACAGAAATGATTATTGTTACGTTAAGCTTGTACAAGTCCGCTTGTTCTCGATCCGCTGAAGATGAGTTAGAAGCGTCGATAAGAAGGAATTAGAGAGATAGAGAGAGGGAGAGAGACGTGAAGCTACTATTGCGCTATTCGCACTATTTATCTCGGAGAATGTATAACGTTCCGACGAATCTACTGTTACACATGTGCATAAAACGTATGGAATCATTACTCGTACATGTAATTATACGACTAAGTATACAGGTAGATAATATTCAATGAATTTGTAATGCTAAATTATACATTACGTCACGACACGACGCGTACGTATGTACGACGACGACGACGACGGAGAGTTTGCGCGCATCCTCGCCGAAGAAAGCGAAAGATCAAACGTCGGCGACGGCGCTTGTCTCGTCGTATGCACTTTTCTCATCTCGGCGCGTAGACACGTCGCGTAACAGGAGCGAATAATGTATATTATAGTACGCGAAGACCGATCATCGTCGAGTTCGGCGATTCAGACGACGACGTGCGTGCTCAGATTCGGGTGTGCTACGATGATTTTTTTTACGTTTATTCGCGGAGTAAACGAAACGTGATATTCGACTTGTAAGGTCCCTTTCTCTCGCGTTCGAGAAAGCACGTCGAAGACCGAGCTCGTCGGGATACGCGAATCGGTTGCGGTCCTCGCGCGCGAGATGTATGCGACATGACTTTTGTAATGTGCGAAAGACAAATTGTGTGAAACTTCTCTTACTCGCTGCTGTTACCGTGAGAGAAGATCCATCGAATACGACTTCCGCATCGTTGACAGCTGCGAAGAGAGCGGAAGAAAGAGGAGGGGAATAACTTCAGTTTTGGGGATCGGTGATCTCGGTGTCTCGAACGGGTGAAACGGGGAGGGGAGGAGGGGGGGTAATTAAATTCGAAGCGGAAAGGTGGAACAGCCGTTCACAGCCACTCGCAATATGAATATAATAGCAATGTAAGTGTCATGTGATGATGCGCGACGAGGGGGGGGATGGGAATTAAGAGAAAAATACCGCAATGAGATAGAATCGCAAGCGGCGGGCGCGAGCCTTGCGGAATCAGAGCACAGCTCCATAGGTTTTTAACTTTTACTACAAACGAGAACTCGACTAAGAGTGCAATTGATATTTAGTACAATTCCGTGCCCGCGCGCACAACAGCGGGACGCAGGATTACACACGTGTATGTTTCTCAG
Source organism: Harpegnathos saltator (assembly GCF_003227715.2). Classification (NCBI taxonomy): domain Eukaryota; kingdom Metazoa; phylum Arthropoda; class Insecta; order Hymenoptera; family Formicidae; genus Harpegnathos; species Harpegnathos saltator. Next base: position 134,474 of record NW_020230460.1, on the reverse strand, counting down.
TGATTATCACTTCGATATACATATTATTGGAATAATAAAAGAGTCTTAGTGCCGGATCCCCGCACGGTGGTCGACTTTATTTCAACACATCCAAAAAAAAGAAAAGAAACAACAACTGGGAGCTCAAGGCGGCGTTCCTCTCTCTCCCCCCTGTGACGTTCGGAGAACGAAGGAAGAAGCGATGTAGCGGCAGGAGCAGAGGATACAGAATTACTCTCGTCTGCGCGTCTGACTTTGTTGATTTATTATCATAAACGACAAAGTACAATAATACAATAGTACCATCATATTACTGCGCAGTTAGTTAGAGACGATATAGAAATAAATTATATAATTTAATCGTGAGAATAGAGTGATGTAAATCCGTAATAAATATTAAATTGTGTAAAAACTGTACGAAAACGCAGCGTCCTGGACTCGTGGTGCGGTGAGATTGCGTGCGACACACGGGGTAGGCAGCGCGAGTTCCTTATGCGTGATTCGGAAACCAAATGGTCGGCTCGAGTTTTACAATAATACAATATTATAATAACGTTTACAATAATGTTTCAACAATGTTAACGTTCTCCTCTCGATGCGAGTACCGAACACGGACGACATCGACGTGACGACCTCCTTCACTGCCGGCTCCTTGGTTTCCAAATCGCGAGGGTGAAACGTGAACGAATTGAAGTCGTAGAAAATGAGGAGAAACGAAGTCTTCGACAGGTCGCTTCACATCGCGCGGAATCGCCCAATGAGCAGGATCAATCGGTCGCGCGGTCATTCTTTGAGGCTTTCTCATTCGTCGTATACGCTTCGAAAAACAAATCTTCCGGTCTTCTCGTCAGTTCGGCCATTTTCCGATACACGAAGGACACGAATTTGGCACGTTTTGGGGGAGCGGGGATTCTGTCAAAAAGGAGAAGAAAAACAATCGCGCAACCATCGATTGGGCGATTCTGCACGAGGCAAGTCCCGTGTGTCGCACATGGCGCAAACGTTTTCGTGTCTCTAGCCGTATATAAAATATAAACTCTCGGAAATTCTCTTTTTTTTTTACGGTTTTTCCTTTTTGGTTATTGCGTCACAGCAGAGTAAATAAATACCAAAATGATAGTTTCCTACGTTGTAATAGGTATAGAGAGACTAGACTATGCTAAATCACGGTTCGATCTCTTTTTTTTTCTTTCGTTCGTTATTTCTCCTTTAATTATATTCGCGAGATTCGAAGTCACCGCTTTTTTTTTTCTTTGCGGAACGATATACTTATAATTGTATTACAAAAACGCGGAATTGTTCTCGCGACGCGTTTTACCGCGTGTGTGACGTGTATGTTGTGTGTGTGTGTGTGTGTGTGTGTCTCTATGTGTGTTTACATTCTCCTAAAGTATCATATATATATATATATATATATTAGTCTTTCACGATTAATCTTTTTTTCAAGATCGAGAACACTGGGCGTTATTCCGATTCGATTGGATGAATAGTAAATTCATCACGGTCTTCCGCGTGAATACGTTTGCAAAAAGAAACAGACCGAAAACCGGTTTACTCAGTAACCATCGAACGCTCGATCTTACGGTTTTCTTGTTTTCTAACGCTATTAATTCTAGTAGTAACTAAGCGTACGAAAAAAAAAATTAATAGCTGTCTTTCAATATGATTTCCACAAATTCAAATCTCCTTTCTCTTTGACCAAAAACCAAAATACCGACGACTCGTTCTTAAATTCGTTCGCGAGTACAAAATTGTGGCGCGGTTTATATTTCGACGGCGTATCCGATCGAAAATAAAAAGAAAATAATCGCGTAAAAAATGACCTTCCAACCGATAGACTCTAATGACTAGCGTATTTCAATTGCATGAAGCGTGTATCGAATCTCCTTGCATTTAAACGTTACTCCGTAAATGCCCGCGAAAGATTTAACGCTGCTTTTTCTCTCTTTTAGGAAAGAAACTGTTAACAAAATATCATTTAGCAAGAAAAAAAAAGAAACAATTTTGTTCTATTCGAGGACACGTGAAAGAAAACGCGCCTTACAATCGTCAAATATAACCAACGCTATTCTACATGCGTCGCGTTTCTTCTTTGGGGGGGGGGGGGGGGACGGGTGAAATTTTCTCCTACGAATGTCGGTGACGAACCAACATCGGGCGAGGGAGGGAAGAAGAGAGGACATTCGTTCGCGAGGGAATCCTTCGAAGGAGGCGAAGATTCGGCCCTCTTCATTCGGGATCGGTCTCCGCTTCGCCGATCGGCAATATTGCGACGGGGCCAGCGGCTGCTAATTTGGCTTTATACGCTTCCGGTTCGAACCAGCGAATCGGTGCCTGTTTTAGAAACAAAAATAAATAATTAGTCCTCGACGAGTGACCGCGGCATATCATTATCCGAGCGACATGTATGTCCCTTACCTTGCACCTCGTTATGTTACAAGCGGCATGCTTCGGTGTTGGGAAGCCGTGTGTGTTAAGTATTGCTCACGCATGGGCGCATGCAGGCGATAGAACGTAAGTCTCTCCTCATTTTTTCCTTTTTAATTATATTACACATCCGCCGAGCTTGGTTCGCCTTCTTTGATGATCATACGAGCGAGCGAACACAGAGCAAGACTCGGGTGAGTTTCGCAGTACGATTTATTATTAATACAGAGCGTGTATGTGAATCCGATACACAACACTAAGTCTTATTTCCTCGTTATAATCTCCTTCGTGTAGGATCCGACGGAACCATCTTGGGTCCCGTTTTTATTTCTTTTTTTTCGATTTTTTATTTTTTTTTCCTTGCTTTCGTTAGTCAGATCACTCTTAACGTCACAATGTCTTAACACAATTGCGTAGAAACAGAAATGCGTAATGTAAAATAAAATCTTCTTACTATAATATGAACAATGTAGCAAAGTAACATATGTAGAAAAAAAATATTAAGAACACGTATGATATATCTATAAAAGACAGAGTTTTTACACAAATATAACTTTCAAAGTACGACGATGCTGTACCGCGATAATAATACGATTCACCCGATCGATTTACCACGACTCCGTTTAACGCTCATTAACAAAGAGTGAATGCATTAAACAGTAAATATCTAACAGAGTAAATCGCGTGATAAACAGTAAACACTAAAATATCCAACAGAGTAAATCGCCTCGCGCAACAAGTTCATCATATTCTCTCGTTTAATATTCCATCGAGCGAGACAAAACGCGAAGTTTCTCCTTTAAGCTACACCACATATGGAATATGAAATCGAGTTCAATCAGTCAGGTTTGGTACATAAAGTGTACGCGCGAAAATAATTGTGAGCGTGTCGAGAAAATAAAAAAAAAGGAAAAACACGAAATAACAAAAGAAAAAAAGGAACATTCGTGTGTTCACGGGACTCGCTTACAATCTTTGGTCTTGAGTTGAGAATTCTTACAAAAGAATCACTACCTCTACTGTTGCAAAAATCTCTAATTACAGGATCGTAATCTTCTAAAGCTTTTTTCGTCGTGTACGAAACGCGAAACAACATCGAGATTCACGTGTCCTATAATCATCATGAAAAAGCCGCTCTCGTGAGCGATTGGAAATACTGAGAACTACTGATGCTCTCTTGAGCCCTCGAGCTGTAGCTGTATCTCCCTCCGAGAGTGCAAAAGTTCATTTAATATTCCATTAAAACATTTGCACGCATACATGCGAGCGCGCAGTAAGCAAAATGTTAGCAGTAAACCCAGCCATTTGGCATCGTCCACGACTAAGAGGTGCTCGGCAGAATCTACGAGGGATCTTTACGTTGAGTGGAAACCGAACAGGTTTATCACCGTTAATCTGCCAGCGGATCCCGTGTTAGATTTGTACCGGCGTTCCAATAATCCGAGGAACGATCGGTATGTGAATGTCATGTTGCGTTGCGTGTTTCGTTCGTTGATCAGATTACAAATTGCACCATTGAATTAGAAAACCCCAAAGAGAACAACATTAATTACTTGTTACTCGTAAGAGGCTGGTCTCTTGGCGAGAATTGTGGGCTAACACTCGCGTCTGGGAGAAGGAGACAAAACTACTTCCCGACGTTACTTCTCTTTTTCTTTCCCCTAGCCCTCTCTCTACATCTTCTTGTAACTTCTCTGTACAAGGAGACTGCACTATGCGTAAGTTCTTCATTTGGTATTAGTAGAGTTCAGCGGTCAGAGGCGATCTCACTTCCGCCCTAGCGTCTAGACGTGCAGTTAAGAAACGCAATGATAGTAATCACAATCTTATCACCACGCTCGCATTCATCACCACGCGACATGTTTCAGTGAATATATTATTACGTTATTGGCAAGTGGTGAGTGTCATAGATAAAGAGGGAGGGACGAGGAGGAGAGAAAGGGGGTATTAAACCACGGCGTTGCAGGGGAAATTAACACGAAAGGTGTTGCACGGTATGTGATTAGCGTTCCTGTCGCATAGCGGTACCTTACGAACTATATTGGGACATTCCTTTTGTATGCGCGCCCAATCCGCGGGAGGTCGCTTCGCGTAGGGGCCTGTGGCGCACAGCAACAAAAACTCGTACGTAAGTTCTCTTGCTTCTGGAACTGCGTCACACAAATTATTTCGATAAAACGACACGTGATCAGAGGCAAAGCGAAGCGTGATAGAGTCTCGTTAAATTATTCTTTATTAAGATACGAATGAGTTGTCGAGCAAAAATGGAGATATGAATTAAAATTTCTTCGCGCTCAAGTATCGTGTCGAAAAGTTCGAGTATCAACAGAAACGCTAAGGTATGGTCCATCTCGATCGATCGTCGAAGGAATAAACACGATATCAACAAAGTTTCTTTGTTAGTCTACCTTGTTGAGTCGAATACAGCTCCTCGGAGATCGGGCGTGGCTTGTAGGTCTCTTCGCTCTCCGAGGTCGCGGCGCTATCCAAACTCAATTCTCGGCCTAAAGTGTTCATATTGACCGTCCCCAACGGCGCACGGGGAACATTGGGGGTGGAGGAAGTTATAGCGAAGTTGGGCTCGTCCTCATAGTTGAAGTACTCTATACCGCTGGTGAAGTTGTCGGACTCGCCGAGAAAATGTTCGTCCAACACTAATTTCGCCGTCTGTAAAGTGTGTCAAATCGTTAAATGAAAGGTTGTATGAAAATTATACGTGAGTGAAATAAATGAAGGGGAACATCATGCAGAATAGATTCTCTATTCATTTCTCAATAAAACGATTACCAATAGAGAATAAAAAAAGGCTATAACAAATTAAGTAGAATAAAATATGGAGTAAGCAGAAAGATAGATAAGATTAGATGCCAAATGAAATCTAAGCTTGATTGTTTTAAGTTAATTTTATAGGCTCTCGAAGCAAGAGCAGCGGATTAAAGATAAGCGCGCGCGCATGTGTGTGTAATGCAGATTATAATATGAAATATAATAGGAAGATCACGTTACCCTAACGAGATCGAGATTGCAGCCCGTAATTTTAAGGGACTGGTTACCGACCGTAACCGTATACTTGTATTCGCCTATACTGGCGTCGTTGGTGGAGAAGCTGTGGAGGAGAGATGATCGCAGACGAGAATTGTGCTGTTGGTTGTGTTGCAGCCTGTTGCTTTCGTCGGACGCGCTGCTGTTCAGCGAAGAACTGGAGCCACCCATGGCTCCCTTCTCGCCGCCGCTCTGCTCCAGTCTCACTGGCGATGCATTTCGTTGTATCGTATCTTTGATTAAGTCCTTCGCGTAACTGGCACAGGAAAGCAGGCAAGAGAGAAAAAGAGAGAGAGAGATACATACATTGAACAGACGCTCGCGACGGATTAGCGCTCCAATTAACGTGCGAATAAATCTATAATTAAGTAAATCTATTGAAACGTACTGAATCTTGTCCTCGGACGTTCCCGTGATTTGGACAAGTCGTTCTTTAGCTCCAGGGTTTACTACAAAGCAGAGATACAGAGTATCAGCGACAGTCTTTTCCGTTACGCTCGTGACAGTCGTGAGAACGCGTGACAGTCATCGTTAAGATCCTTCACACAAGTCTAACGGCACGGTTAATATGTTAAAAATACGCGTGTAATACTGAGTGTTGTTACGTGTAAAACATCGCCAAGCAAGATAAGTAATAAGACACGCCTTGAAGGAGGCACTTGAGAGAGAAGAAAGGCCTCAGCTCATGTGTGTTACATGATGAACAAAAATGCACCGAGGTATTAATCAAATTGCCAGCCTTCCAGTTTAGGGGAGTGCGACTGATCGAGACCTGTTGTGTGGTCAAGTGTAATCTAAACAATATCCGATCTCTAAATTCTCGGCTCTTGAAGCAGCTTCAACTTGCAACGTACAACATTCACACGCCGGGCTGGTCGGGCTGGTATCGAAGAGAGATGTATTCTCATACAATAGCTGGTAAAAAAAGGGGAAAAAAAAGAAACCGTAAATCGCGCGAGATCGCGATGTGACACCAAAAGAACCTCTCTCCGTCACACCAAAAGAAAGCCAACGCGCCCCGCACTTCTCGATTAGCATCAGGTTCGTCATGGCCAGAGACACACTAATGCTAAACTCTCAGGAACGATTCAGTCGCGTCGGTTAGACGGTACCGTCATGCAAGTTAAAAGTGACAAAACGATGAGGAAAGTGGCTGTAACGTTTTGTTATTGCAAAACGTGTGCGCTCGCGCGTGTGCGATGCTTTGTTCGGACAACACCCGACATACAAGTCCGCCGAGGATTCTGCGCTTTCCGATTTTATGCCTTGAATTCGACACTCTTCGAGCGGCCGCAAGCGAGGTATTAGACAGGTATCGTTGGAACAATGGGCTATTCTGCCCTCTGATCGGAATATTAATATCGTTCTTAGGATGCATGAGCACACAATGCTGAGACAAGCCATTGGCGGATCATTTTGCTTTACCTCGCTGGAAGGAGATGATCGTCTGGCTGAGCTCCTCTATCATGTGAACCCGCCGCCCTTTTATTCCCATCACTGTATTTTCGTGCAAATCATTTTAACAGTAGAAACAACCGTGATCGCGGAGAATTATGAGTGAGTATGTACAACGATCTCGAGTTGACTGACAATCGCAATCGCGTGGCCGTTAATGTAAGAGAGGCTCTCAGGCTCTTATTCTAGTCGGCCTGGCAGCATCGGCTGCAAATAACTTGCAGATATCGCTTGCAATGACAACGGACATACCGATTTTTAATGTACAGTAAAATTTCGAGCAGGACGAGTGGCAGTGAATTAGTTTGAATTACCTTTTCCCGAGTCGCTGTTGCGAATGACGACTTCGTCTTTGCAATAATTTTTCCCCGGTATGCGCGTGGGCTTCGTGAATTTGCCACTATTCTTGATCACTTCACCGGGCCCCAGGATCGGCGCCGAGGTAGGCGAGGTCATTGCCAACAACGGAGACGACAAGGAGTTCGTGGGCGTGTCGGGTACCGTCTCGATCTGCTAGTGAAAAGCGCACCGCTCGTGAGCGCCTCGCGAACAAGCCAGCGGAATGTAGAAGAGCGCCGGTGGTTTTACCTACATTGTCCAAATGTGACAACTTTTGCATGTAGTACACGTCCATCGAATCGGTGTGGCGCCATTGTTTAGCTCGCAGCTCTATTAGTTCCAGCAGATGAACCCTGGTCGTCAGATCTAATTTGTCGTCTTGACTTCCATTCCGGATCGCCACAAAGGCTCTGTCCAGCTGATCTGGGGCGAACAAAACGACGTACGGTTACTGTCAACGTCGGCTCTTGTCGAGAATCAAACATCCCCGCTTTTCACCGTGCAGTTGTAACACTTTCATCGTTACTATCGTCACACTGGTAATTACCAAGAACAACGGAAAATTGTACCTTTGTAAATAGCTTCTAATTGGTTGGCGTAAAGTTTCAGGTGACTGCACATGGAGATTACATTCAACTGCAGCGTTCGGTCATGGAAGCCATTAGTCAGTTGCATCGCAACATTGTCGATTAAGGATACTATATCCTCTACTAGAAAATACAGAAGAAACACAGAGAGTGCAGCGATCCTTAAACTGACTTGGGGAGGAATAAACTGATGTGTAAAAGAGATGGTAAAAAGATCCTACCAGTCGTGATCCGCCCATCGACGGTCGAGTTGCGCTGGTTGAGCTTAAGCGGCCGTGGTTTTTCGAGCTTCTTCACAGTCCTGGCTCTGTTCAGTTGTGCGGTAGCCATTATTATTCTGCAAGAATAAAGTGTCGTGTTTGATGTAACATTATTACATGATTTACGCTTCTAGCGGCTCGAATCTCTCGGCGAATCGAACATCTATTGACAGATGTGACAATCGGACAGTGCGACGAATTCTCGTGAGCTCGCGGCGGCGGAGTTTCACGCTACATCACTGCTTCCCGATGAACTCATTTCTATCGTATGACGTTTCGCTAGAGCGGTAAGAGAGAGAAAAAGAGAAGCACAGAGAAAGCAGTTGCGACGTCACTCGCAGTTTTTTTCAATATCGACGTTTTCGCTCGCGAAGTACCCGCGACGGCCAAATGTTTCGCCAAAGTGGTCGTGGCGATAAAAATAATTTATACAGCTGTCATACGCTGACTCGCTCTCTCGTAGTGCAATGACAAGGAGCGAGCGAGACACGCACACATACAACACTGCAAAATTAGACGAAGACAGCGCGAAAGAACAGTGGCGGGATCTTCGAATTGTTTGCCCTGCTCACGGTCGAACTTAGCCTCACTGCGGGAGACAGGAAACCCCCCCATACTCAACCCCGCAGAGGGTCCTCGGGATCCTAAAATCTCGACTGACTCCGTTTTAGCGCCCGGCGGCTCCGTCACTGCGAGGGAGAGCGGTCGAAAGAAAGGGGAGAACTGCGTAATTGGAGCGAGAGGGAGGAAGAGAGGGAGAGTCTCACGAACGGAACGATTGCCGAAAAAACGGGCGAATAATGCGAGAGGGACAGCTATTTATAAGGTAAACGTCACGAGATGCACGGATTGTCTCGCGGAGGGTTATTGCCGCGAGCAAATATTTTCACACTTGACAAACAGACGCATTTGTATTGTGTCCGCTAGCAGGAAGCGACGAGTCGAATAAAGACAACAGAGAGAGAGAGAGAAAGAGAGAGAGAGAGAGAGAGAGAGAGAGAGAGAGACGCGAAAGAGAAAGGGGCGACGTTGTGGGTGCGAGGAGAAGACGAGGGAGAGAAAGAGGTGGGGGAGGTGAGAGAGGGCAACACACTAATAACAGCGGAGAATATAATCTTTGACGTGTCGCGTGTGCATGCGAAAGACACAATCTGAACAATCGCGAATGAGCACATGGGTCGCAGAGGCGCGGGCGGAATTCTCGCGGCGACTCTTTCGCGGAATTCCAGATATGGAAATATCCGTGTGCGGCTAAACCGCGTCGCGATAACGACGCGTGTCGTTTGCAAGGCGCATCGAGCCGCACGCTCTCCCCCGCGATGTGAGTTCGTGTACGCGCACTTGGCGCGGACGTACCTTTCGCGAAGTCTACCGCTTCGTCGGCCGTGCAATGGATCAACGACACGCAGATCGTCCGGTTGAAATCGCGAAGATGTGTGTCGTCGACATACGCCGCGAAGGTATATCCGAATGCCTCGAAATCCGAGGCGGCCAGAGTCGCCAACGTGACAGGCGATAGTTTCCTACGCGCGCGGTAGGCGACCCGCGAAATTTAAATCGCCACTAGATACACTCGAATATTGTGGGGATATTTGAAAAATATCGAAATTGTATTCGCGAGGATGTTGATACGGCGTAGGAAGTAGCACAAATGTGGATCAAAATTCGCCAAATGTCAGTCAGTCTTTTGTTTCTATGAAAAATCGACGAAAAATTGCTTAGTGCACTAATGCAAGAGTGCAACTAAGGCCTGGTCTATAATACGTGTTGTAAGCCGTAAGAACTGACTAATTATAGCCGATTATTTTTGTAATAATCGACTGTGATTCCCCAATTCTTACGGCTTACAACTTACGACACGTATTGTAGACCAGGCCTAAAGCGTGGTCTACAATAGCCGTAAAGGTCATTCTACAATAAGGTTGTAGTAGTGTGCAGTAGGCAAATTGACCAATCACGATCGATTGTTCTCTTTACGATCGAAGAAAACTCGACTGTGATTGGTCAATTTGCCTACTGCATCTACTACAACCTCATTGTAGAATGACCTTAAGCAGTAAGAAGAAAGCGTGAACAGTAAGAAATGGACCAACCACAGTTGATTATTTTTGTCATAATCGACTGTGATTGGTTTATTTCTTACCGCTTACGCTTACTTCTTACTGCTTACTGCCATTGTAGACCACGCTTGATTCTTGCAGTCATTGTAGATGGGCCTTAAAAGGGATAAATGGTGTGCTTTAATCTAACCTATTTTAAGCGCTGCTAACTTTATTTGTCTCTCTTCGATCTTCCTGAAAATATTGTCGAAATAAAACGCAGCAGAGCAGAGCAGAATGTCAATATTTGGGAGACGAATTCTTTCGTCGAATCGTAATTACTCTACCTTCTTTCAGTTGTTGAATTTTTTAACATACATTGTGCATGCGTTACATCCAAAGTATGTCATGCGTTTTATTGCTTACAGTTTTGAAGGAGTGTCTACGATCTTCACGTAATACTTATCCTCGACAATGTCAGCTAACTACTCAGTCACAGCCAAACGTGAAAGAAGTTGGTATGTAAGAATTATCATCGCTCTTTATCTAGTAATTATAATGTAATAGTTGCATGATTATCATTTATTTGTTCAATATTACAGAAAGCTTAGAGATCACATTGAACCCTTTGACACACCCGGATTTCTTCCAAATGCATACTTTGTTCACTGTAAAGGATCTATATAATGCTAGGGTTCATTATGGTCACAAGGAGACCTTGTTGCATAAAAACATGGAGACGTTTATATTTGGATCCAGAATGGGTCATCTGATCATCGACTTGGATCAGACAGCTGAACTGCTGCGGCAAGCATTGAACTTTATCGCTCATATCGCATTCAGAGACGGTATAATCTTATTCATTTCGAGAAATCCTCAGACAACTTATCTGGTAGACAAAACAGCCAAAGAGTGCAAAGAATTCTCGCACACGAGATATTGGAGAAAAGGCATATTCCCAAATTCTACAAATCAGTTTAAAACCATAACAAGATTGCCCGACCTGTGTATCTTTCTCAATACGCTCGACACTGCCATGAGCGAACATACAGGGGTGGCACATGCAGCAAAGATGTGTATACCCAGTGTGGGTATCGTTGATACTAATTGCAATCCAAATTTGATAACGTACCCTATTCCTGGAAATGATGATTCATTGTGCGCCATAGAGCTCTATTGCTCACTGTTCAAAGAAGCTATTCTCAGAGGTAAGAAGGCAAGAGAACAGCTCATGAAACTCGCAAACTCCAGATAGATTTAAAGTAATTAATTTAACTGAATGAATATCGTGTACAAAGCAACTAATTGAAATACACCATCTTTCTCTAATTCAAGAATAAAATTAAGTAAGACATTAATAAGTATCAATACTTTATTTTATTTATTCTCTTTTTCATGTGATGATACATATTGTTATAAAATATACTCTTGATAATATATATTGTTACAAAATACACTCTTGTGCATCAGGAATCACATAAGTCTCTTGAAAACCAAAATGATTGACCAAATTATAATTTTAAATTAAATTTAAATCTGTTATAAATTTAAATTTTAATTTAAAACACTTATATGTAAATTTATCTTAATTTTGCAAAACTATGTTTGCTTGACGTCTTGTTGCTAAAATTAAGAATATTACAAGTATAGTCAATCAGTAAATTAGTTTCAGAGAAGCTAATATTGGTTTGATGTTGTAGGCTCACTCATCAGTTCTCAACTTCACATATAATATTTAAAATAAAAAAATTAATAAAAAAAACTTAGTTTGCATTCTGTGGAACTTGTTGAATAAATTTTGTTTTCATAGTAATAAATAAATATTCAGTCACACATGGCGTCAGGCATATATCATTGACTGATCTAATTACATCCAGAAAGTACGAAAGGTAGAAAATTAGGAAAGATAGAAAATTTATTACGCCATATACAATCACTTCTTCTTGTCTTCTCCAACGTAAGTTTTATTCGTGTTTGTGTCTCGCAATTTCATCAAGTATTTCGCACCTATCTGGTTCATGAACCTACGTGAAGAAAATGTAAAACTTTGTTAATACGGCAATACAATGCTATAAGACACGATGAAATGTCACGTATAAAAAGAAAACTTACCATGACATAACGTTCGGAAAACAATAACCTGCATACAAAATTTGCAATACGGATGGATTGGTGATCCATACTTCCTTCATTTTATTCGCCATCGCGACGCCCATCAGTACAGCGCAACGCTTCACGCTTATTTTGTTGTTATGATCAATCGCCGTGTTCACGCCGTATTTCTGAAAATGCCACGATTTATCGATTGCTAATTAGTTAATTAAATGCTACTCAATCAGCGCGTACATGCGATTCATGCTGCGTACCTGGCCGGACATATCCGTGAAACATTCAGCTAGAAAATTGGTCTGCACCGGACCCGGACAGACCATTGTGACGTCAATATTCTTATCATAATGTTCTAGCGGCAATGAGTTAAAGTAACCCTACAAAACGAATGGCATAAGCAATAATGGAAAATCAAGTGATGCGTATATGCGATTTTTGAAGGAGAAAAAATTTGCATCAAGATAGCGGAAAGCCAAGATAAACGTTAATTGCACCACAAGTCTGGCAGCCCGAGATATCAAGTTATCTGAATAAATAATCTTTAGATGCTCTGCCATTTACCGATAAGACTCGATGAAAATAGACTTATGCTGCGGAGACGTTTATGTAATTAATTTACAGCGTAACGAGTTAAAGCGAATAATGATATAGTTATTTACAGCGGTATACACCACATATGAACGGTAAAAAAATGTATTATCATGTTTAAAAGTGTATATTTACGTGTAGCGCGTGTTTGGCACCGCAATAAGATGCCGAAAACGGTATTGTACAAATTCCTGCGATGCTGGAAGTGACAACGATGTGGCCTTTGCCCACTTGTAGAAAATGCTTGACTGCCATCCTGCTGAACGATAAGATGGAAAACACATCAAGGTCAAACATATCCTTGTCAACGTTGATTTCGATGTTCTCCCATTGCGCTCTTTGGCTACGTCCGGCATTGTTGACCAGTATATCCAACTGAAAAACGCATTAAATATAAAAAATAAGATCACGTTTCGAAGTCAAATCTCTATTTGGGAGTCTCTTTATCTAATCTCAATCTGAATTCTTAAATCATCAAAAGTCATCTGATTTAATTTTTCTCTTGGAAAGTCGAATAAAATGTAGAAGAGCGCACACCTGACCGAATTTGCTGATCACATGCTCGAACGCCTTTTTGTGCTGGTCAAAATTAAGCACATCCAACTGATATACTTCCACATCATCATCATTTAGATTTTTGTTTACTGAAAGAGAAAAAAATTCGGAATTCACAAGAAACAAGGAACAAGTTTGGCGACTTTTGACCAGCTTCGCAGCACATCCATGTCCGATAGCAGTTTCTTTTTTAGCAATTAATTACAGAAGATAAACTTCGACTGTCGGATACACATATTTTGAGAAGAAAATATCGTGTTTTGTCAGCGATAACACGGATACAAATAAAATCGAAAATTAGAACAAGAAAGATAAAGTATCGTCCTTGAATTTTAACGCTGCAGATGGTAAAGTCTGCGGTATTAAAATAAGTGTTAAATTTTGTAATAACGATTACGAAGTTTTCCATCTTACACAATTACTCCATTTTTTACCTATCTTATCGTATTCTCTAAACGCATATTATTATTTTGTTTTATTTTTATCTTGTTTTATTCTTATTTTATTTCATCTTACACTCCAAACATTTCTTCTTCACGTTCTGTAATTCGACGATTCTCCGGGCGGACAGAATCAATTTACATCCTGCATCGGCCAACACGTACGCCAACTCTTCTCCGATTCCGCTGGACGCTCCGATGATCCATACCTTCTTGTCTTTTAATGAGGCTACGATAACATAACATACGAAGCAGAATCAAGAATCGATCATTGCCGTTTAAACGCACGTCGCATGCATGTTAGCAAAATAAAAAAAATATTTTTTCGTTGTTTTTCGCACGCCGAAATATACCAGAATAAATGTGACACTCACAGATAGGTTGACCGAATTTCTCCTTGAGGGCGAGTGCTATATCACAATCGAGGACGAAACTACTAATAATATAGATGAAGTAATATAGTAGAATCAACAGACCAATAAGCGAGAGCATATCCATATCTAATCGCGCGTCTGCAGCGACAAGTCAAAGTTCAAGCTATATCTGTAAACAATAAAGGGAAAGGGAGTACACATATTGATCAGTATCGTTCTTTCGCATTCGTATATACTATTTTTAAAATGACGTGAACGTCTTAACGGATAATTTTCTATACAGCATAAACAATTGCAGCGCCATTACATATATATATTTTTTTTTATTTATTATATATATATGCAATATGTTGCAACATTGCAGTGTTGTTGATGAGCGCAATGGAAGAACATCGAAATCAACGTTGACAATGTTTGACCTTGATGTGTCCTCCGTCTTTCAGCTGGATGACAAGCATTTTCCACAATGCAAACCCGAGCGTGTTATTTTGACACGTATAAGCTAAAGCTTTTTTCACGCGTTTCTTGTCGTCTGAAATCACGTCATTTTATGCATTTCGATATCGTTTGACGCGTTTAAACGCGTTAAACAACGTGATTTAAGACGATAAGATACGCGTAAAGGAAGCTCCAGCTTATACCTGTCAAAATAACACACTCGGGTTTGCAGTTTGTGTACAAGTGGACAAAGGCTACATCGTCGTCATTTCCAGTATCGCAGGAATCTTATCAGTATTATTTTCGGCATCTTATTGCAGTGCCAAGCCAACTGTCTCTGCTATATGGATTTAAAGACCTGACCTAATATGTTCTTTGCTTCCTATTTCTTACTCTTTATTTTCTGACTTGAGGCACAAAATATATATAAGTGAGGAGATACAAAGAAAAAGTAGAAAACAAGAAGTATATAAGTATAAGGCTTAAGCCTTGTGGAAAATCATTCAATATTGAAGCTTTGTGTGTTGATTCTAATTGTTCCAACGAGAAGTCTCGCTTCTATTATGTCTTCCATAAGTTATGAGACAGCAAAAATAGCACTTCTACTTCCATGGTATTCTCGAGTCGTGCATGTTTCGCCGAAGAATAATTGACTTAACAATAGATTCCAACGGTCACGATGTATACTATGAATCACCGCACATATTGTATTGTTATATCATTGGGTGAGTGCAAAAGTTCGTGCGGAGTTTCAATAGATGGAGTTATAAGCGTCGTAAAGTGTTGTCATTAATACTTCCATCTACATATTATATAATGTTGGAAAGGTGACGTCTTCAGCTGTTATTAAAAAAAAAATCATTTGTTTTCATACAAACTGCTTCGAGAAATATCACTTTAAAAATGAGTATCGATAAGGTGCATTTACGGCATGTTATGCTTTACGAGTTTCGGAAGGGAATAAACGTTGCCGCAGCCGTAAAAAACATTCAGGATGTTTATCAGGATGAAGCACCAGCTAAACGAACTGTGGAAAAATGGTTTGCTAAATTTCGGCGCGGAGAATTTAACCTTGAAGACGAGCCACGCTCTGGTCGACCTTCTGACATTGATGACGATGTTTTGTGTACTTTAGTGCTCAATAATCCGCGAATTTCAACAGAAGAAGTTACTACAGCACTAAACGTTGACCGATCAACCGCTTTTCAGCGTTTAAAAAAGATGGGATTCGATTTGAAGCTCGATACATGGGTGCCCCATTTGCTTGACCGAGAAGAACAAAATCAAGCGAATTTCTGCAGCCGTTTCTTTACTCGGGCGGCTCAATAACGAGTCGTTTTTGGATCGACTAGTGACGGGCGATGAGAAATGGGTCCTCTACAACAATGTTCAGCGCAAACGGACATGGAAACAATCAGGTGAGCATGGTGACGCAATGCCAAAGGCCTGTTTGCACCCGATGAAGGTGATGCTCTCTGTTTGGTGGGATTGCAAGGGCATAATCTATTTCGAGCTTCTCCCCGCTGGCGAAACGATTGATTCGGACAAGTACTGTCGCCAATTAACCAATCTGAATCGAGAAATAAAAGAGAAACGTCCGATTTTGTCAAATCGCAAGAGAGTCGTCTTTCATCACGACAACGCCAGACCACACGTTTCGAAAAAGACGCTGCGCAAACTGAAGAGCCTGAAATGGGATGTCTTAACGCATCCACCGTATTCTCCTGATATCGCACCATCTGACTATCACTTGTTCCGGTCATTGCAAAATTATTTAAATGGAAAAAACTTTGACTCTTTGGAGGCCTTAAAAAACGGCGTCTCTTCGTTCTTCGAATCTAAACCGCGCAGTTTTTATGATCGAGGCATCCGTATGCTGCCAGAACGTTGAGAAAAGATTATAGAAAACGATGGAGAATATATCATTGATTGAATAAAGATTTTTGTTTACCTAATCACTGTGTGACTTTTACTCACAAACTTCGCACGAACTTTTGCACTCACCCAATATTATTAACTTATGCTGATTGTCGATATTCACATACAGTGTCAAAGCTCGTGATCACCGAGTGATTCTTTCCGGTGTGGTTGGTCAGCTCCAGTTGACGAACATACACGCGACGCAGCAGACGCGAAATACTGCTGGACGAAAATGTGGTGGAGTATTTATATCATACGACACATACATACGCGCGTAATACGTGAAGCATGTCCACGTCAAATGTGTAGCACACACACACACACACACACATTACATTGAACAACTTTCGATTTAATTTAATACAGAGATATCAATGAGGTATACGACCGACCAACGAAATTTTGTCTCGTTTCCGACGCTGTACAGCGTATCTCGATTCTCACTTTCGATGTGACGCGCAATTGAGGAGCGGCATCTCCTACGAGCCAAGAACATATCCCTATGTGCTTTAGAAGCGCTGTTCACGTTCTTGTTAGCTGCTAAGAACTGTTCTAGACGGGGGCGTGGAGAGAAAGAAAGGGAAAGGGGAGGGGGAGAGAGAGAGAGAAAGGAGAGGGGAGAAGAGAGGCGTATTGTAATGCTGGTGCGCTACACACGTATGGTCCCCAACCGGTTCAACAGCGGATTAATGGTCATGCTGCCAGCAGCTGCGTCTATGTACTGTGCGGTAACTGCGACATCGACCCGTAACTAAAATAAGCATTTTAATTCATTTTACAACTAGTAACCGAGCACAAGTACTAAAATAGAAACGGCATTAACGTGGAACACTTTGCAATGGAACGTTTGTATATTATGCGATACTGGCTTTTAGCGTAAATTTAGATAGATAATGTACAATTTATATTATATAAACACAAGGAGCTTTTGCAATATCGTCTCTCAAATACGGTAACGTCCTTCAGATATAGATGGTGAATGTTATTGGTCGCGTACTATTGCAACGTTATTTCTGAACGAATAATGTTTACAGTTTATGTTTACTGTATTTACGGTATTGCAAAAACTGCCTATTAAAAATGTTGTATGCCTTTTTGTACATACACAGATACATATAACTTTATAAATATTGAGGCTTATTTGCCTTCAGACGTATATTTGCATACATAAATTTATACGATCGAAGGAGAAAAAGTCGCCAGTCGCCACCTCGTTTACCTCCAAATTCCTCAAATGTCTTGATTTAAGCGTTATCATTATACGATTCCTGTGGGTTCGTTTCGCTATCTCGCGATACGGATTGTTGGTGTTCGCGTTATACAGGGTGCACGATTTATCTGAAGACATTAAAATATCTCGAGAACTATGCATTGGATAAAAAAAAGTGGTTAATGAAAGTTGTTAGTCTCGAAGGGGGATATCCAATGATACCAAACTCGACCTCCCACCCCACCCCCTGGGGGTGGGGATTGGGGGCAACTTTGAAATCTTAAATGGAAACCCCCATTTTTTATTGCAGATACGGATTCTACGTCACAAAATACGTAAATTTTGTCCGAAACTTTTTTTTTGATTCGTGATAGATGGCGCTGTAATCGCAAAAAATTATATTTTCCGCAATTCTCCAGAAATGATCATTGGATTGAGAAATAAAAAATACCTGTTCAATATTTTTAAAGAACATAATAAAAGTTATTCCCCCCCCATCCTCTCGGGGTAGGGTGGGTGATAACGTTCAAATCTCAAATGGGGACCCACATTTTTCATTACAGAATTAGATTGTACATGAAATTTTTATTGAAACAATTTTTTTCATTCGTGATAGATAGCCTTGAATTTTTCCGAGAAACTACTTTTAGCGTTACACAGGAACAACGACGAGGACGTAGTAGTTTTATGTTCCCTTCGGGTGCTTTTTTAATGTGAGTCCCCTTGCCTCTCACAGATCGGGGTGCTTTTTTAATGTGAATCCCCTTGCCTCTCACTATTCAATTAATTAGAGTAAGTGTTCGAAATTTTTACCTTCAACTTCAATACACTTATTGATCCTTTTTTCAAATGACTGTACACAAGATAGAAGCATATCTGCGGGAGTTTCAGCGCAAGTGTTTCTTATGTGTTCTACCATGTTTTCACGAGTTGTTGGCACTTGTTGATAAACCTTACCTTTTAGGTAACCCCACAGAAAAAAATCCGGCGATGTCAAATCAGGCGACCTAGCAGGCCAATTAATCGGGCCACCTCTACCAATCCACCGACCATTGTAATCACGGTCTAATACTTCCCGTGATCATTTCTGGAGAATTGCGGAAAATATAATTTTTTGCGATTACAGCGCCATCTATCACGAATCAAAAAAAAAATTTCGGACAAAATTTACGTATTTTGTGGCGTAGAATCCGTATTTGCAATAAAAAATGGGGGTTTTCATTTAAGATTTCAAAGTTGCCCCCAACCCCCACCCCCAGGGGGTGGGGTGGGAGGTCGAGTTTGGTATCATTGGTATCATTGGATGTCCCCTTTCGAGACTAACAACTTTCATTAACCACTTTTTTTTATCCAATGCATAGTTCTCGAGATATTTCAATGTCTTCAGATAAATCGTGCACCCGGTATATTGCGAGTTTTAATTCATTTTACAACCGGTAACCGAGCACAAATATTTGCAAATGTTCACTGAAATTTAAAATTTTTTTAGAACTGCGTTTGACTCAACTTGTATGTTCACATTATCTGGGATGTAAACTAAAGACGTATATTTTTAGTATCATATTTCGATGTCTAGTAAGTTTTATTCTTATTTCTTGCCACTTACGTATCGGTTAAAAAAACTTATCTTTTAAAGATGTTTCTGCAGATGTATATGTACGCACACATTTACACACATATCGTTGCTCACTTATCATCCTCTCTCAATATTGCATTGCGTAATATATATATTAATCCTAACTTCAATATTTCATACAACCGTGCACTGTTTAATTGCTCTTTATATAAACGTCAAGTGGTTCTTTTAATAGGACTTTTCAGCTCGCCCGCAACATATGGTTTATATACACGTTTGCTCTATTTCGAAAGAGCAAAAGCGAGGTAATAGCGGTTACCCAGATAACAAATCGGTCGATTAAAGCTGATTTCATTGGCTCTACCTCCTCGATGCTCTTCTAATCCGTTGGAAATACAGGTACTCCTGAAACGAGACGAGAATTAGTTGCAGTTGTGACAACACGAATAAGTATGCACATTTCAGCAGCATCGTTCAGTCTTTTAGGAGTCACCGAGAGCGATTATCATCGAATACATGAAAAAGCATTTACTATCAGAAACGACGCGCCCAAAAGCAGGCTCTTCAGCTTCACGTCGGTGTCTATCGGAAACGTGAGCAGCAGGATGTAATCGACGTTCAAATGATCCCACTGGTGCATCAAGGATGCCAGTTGGAGCGTCTCATCCATCGATATCACCTGAAATCAAAGACGAAAGATGAAAGACGGAAAACATCGCAATCCTCAGAAAAAGCTCGGTTACGACCCTTGATCGCAGTGATATTTAGCCGTTTACTCATTACCTGGAATAACGACTCCTTGTACATGCAACAGCCGCAGATTTTGGGCCCATATATCTTGCAGAGCGGTGCGTTAGACGCGTCGTAGACCGTGAAGCTCGGTCCTATTACGCTGAAATTCTCCTCAACGCTGCCGATGAGATTCGCGCTCTCCACCGTGATTCTCTGTTCGACAGTAGTGTCCCGTGTTAAAGACTTGCGAGTCATTGTTGTCATGTGTGAGAAAGCGTGAATGAACTCGCTCGTCACGCTTCTTATTCCTATTCAGCTCTAATATGCCGACATATAATATGATAACAACGATTTATTGCATTTGTTCTCCTTGGTATCGAGCGCGATATAATGAGTGAAAAAATATTCGCGCATCCTACCTCTTTTGTACAAGCGGATATTTGTACAATAGAACAAAGTAAAAAAGTGCAAATTATGATTTTTATATGAAAAAGCCCAAGTATTGCAACTGTTCATCTTGATAAGGTTTCAATACAGATTCGGATTTTTGACACCTGAATATTTATTGAGAATACGATGGTTAGCGAAATTCTGAGATCCATCTGAAATATTTTGAAATATGTACCGCTGTATATTAGCGGTATTAATAGACAGCGTCATTTATGCGAATTGCGCACATACTGTTATCAATAACGATTGATATTATAATTGTATTAACATACAACATAGAAGTTGCAGCATTGTTGTTGCAAAATTGCTGCAATATTGCTACAACATTGCAACATTGTTGCAACATTGCAGCAATGTTGCTGCAACTTCTGTGCTGTATGGGTGTATAGTCAATCCCACCTTGCTGTTGATGGATTGGTAAATACTGAAATTTTTTGTTTAGCTAGCTGTGTTGTTTCCAGCTGCATATTTTTGTATGGATTTTGTATGGATTAATCAACATAACTGTTATAATAAAAACATAATAAAAACATATACGTTATAATAAAAACATTAATAAAAACATGACTGTTGATTAATTCAGGAAGCGAAAACGTATTCAGAGGAATAACGAGTGAGGTAAGTTATCTGCTTATTTACGTTTGGAACGTATAAACGCGCAATTAGCAATTATTATTTATTTACGTAATATTAGTTTTTGATTTCTATCTTAACATATTTTTCGTTGTTTGCGCAATCATATTTTTCCTCTAAATGCGTTCCCGTTTTCTGGATTAATCATCAAGTAAAAATACATAGTTGGAAACGGTGCGGTTGGTCGAAAACTTTTAATTATCCAACTGTCTTATTAGGCCAATCAAAGAGTTCGCTTCGATCTCCGAAGGAGGAAAATCTATGATAAAAGGAAAACGAATTATTCGTTGACGGAGTGGACGTCGTGAGGGTGACGGCTTCATGACGATGTATAATATGCGGTGTACAACCAGCAATATTGTCTGTATCACGTGTGTATGACGTCATCTATTGAAGATCGAAGCGAATCTGCTGACCGACCTAGTAGATATGTGATGGCCAAAAGAAAAGAAGTTGAGACTACGACGTTTTTCATTCATTCGCTCGTAAACTTGCCTGCCGCGATCCGGGCATGTGCATCCAGCTGGGATCCTTTCTCATCACGAAGGCGGTCTCGCCACATTGATCCAAGACATTCAGCACGAATCCCTTATACCATCCGAAGAACCTGGACGTGGTCTCATGCTTGGCCTCCATGGCGAGAAAGAGCGTTTCCGCTCGAGGCACCTTTACCCTGTACTGATTTCCTCTGTCCATTCCGCCGAGCACTGCCCAGTAAGCACAAAATCATCGATTGCACATTATTAATATATAAAACGATATAATAACGATATAATAATATAAAACGATATAATATCTAACGTTTTCAATGTGCATCTGTGGATGTGTGTACATGTGTATATAAAAAAAGTAATTAAGTTGAAAGAAATAATTGTTTCTTGGATTAAATAAAATACATTTGTTTTTCCTTTCTCGTCATATAAGGCGACGAGTGCGTCATGCGCTAAATACATACGAGTACTCAAATCAATAACTTGCTGAATTTCCAACTGCTCGACGCCGACCAGGAACTGCGTGCCGGTGATCGTGTTCAATTGCGTCCTTGGGGTGGAGACCCAGTCTAAGGTGTTGACGGGGATGGGTCTTCGAGGAACTCCAGTGTGACCTGCTGAAAAAAATGATGGTTAATCGCTCGAATGATTAAAAGCTGATAGCCGTTTTTGCTCGTTATCGCTGTTGAGATTTTCTCGTGCCATCGAGATTTTATCGTAGCGTATAACGTCACTTCGAATTGGTTAAACTCATTGAACAGTGGAATTATGTACGAAAGTATAATTCTGAAGTGTCAAAGATTCGGAAAAAATCTCGTTTCTCCTTGTCTTGTGAATCTTCCTCATTCACGGCGTCCTTTTCCGGGAAATGCGTGATAATTTCTGCTAGATACTAATACTCATTTAGAAAAATATTTCTCTTGCGACAAATTATTTTTGAGTTAAAATCGCGTTAAAGTTACAAGTTAAAATTTATCCAAATTATATTAAACGGCACTTGCGAAACGGTCAAACGTGCGATAAATTTTATTTTCGCTGAATTATGCATAAGAAGGGAAAACAATTACTTTTCCGGAAACTATCTATTGTGTCAGTTATATATCATGAAACTAAAAAATATATTATGTATTCACCTCCTGGTTGCATGGTGATGATAGTTGCGTTGGAATAAAAAACAGGTGCATTCTCGTGTAGTTCTATCGTCTGCGTTACCGCGTCCGTTGTGTCTGAAAGACAAAAAAATGTTTACGGTTTTATATATTTTGACACGATACGTAACAAACAACGTATCAGGCAATTATATTTTAATATTTCTTGTCAGATACCAGTCATGATCTCCTGATTTAAGAACGAGGCTTCGGCCTCACTCTCACGTAATTCCTGATCATGATTGGCTCTGTTTTCGCGACGCATGAACGCTGCCAAGGTGGACGTCCGTAGTCACGAGAGACACAAGTACAAGGGATTGCGATGCAATTCAAATCCTCGATTCAATGGATCTAATTCCTCTTCTCGCACACGCACGCGACTCGTGCTTCGTGAATTTAGCGCAGAAAGAAAAGAAATAAAACCGATATCCGAGCCACCTTGCACCGAGAAACGCGAAAAGGCGTACGATGACAACACTGTCTACTGAGCCTCCCGTTCACATTTGTCCATAACGCCTTCATTTTTGCTGTTTATCACGTTATCGGCCGATAAATCATCCGTTTATCGCCAGTGTGCGGATAAGCGCGCTATCATATAGATATCTTTTTGTTCGTACGACAAAGGTGCCAATCTGACAACTAAAAAAGATCGTTCGCGAAGATTAATCGTACTGAGAGTGAAGAAGGAAAAATATTCTTTTCTTCTTTTTTTATTTTTCTCTTTTTTGGAATTTATGTGCTCTATTTTGGATTATATTATATATTCCTACCAAATTTAATGACAAAATATTATAATAATTCATTACTGAAATATCGATGAATTGACAATTTTCTGAAAACGAGATATCAAATTGTGTAACTTCGGATTTCTCAGGAATCCGTAAGGAAATGGAACGCTTGCATTTTTATATCGTTGCGTTTTGTGATACAACGTATGCGTCGTTTCGATCGATGATCTCCCGTCATTTTTCACACACACACATTGTTTCATAAGATTATAACAACGTAGAAATACAATCGATTTATCTTACTTGAAAAATCCGAAATTATTTAATCCAATATATTCTTACACTAGATTTATATATATATATATATAAATCTAGAAGTTATATAACTAAGATTATTAAATTATATCGATGTTTAACATATACATTCGAGAACAGTAAGAAATTAATTGTATCTACATCGGTCTGCGCTCGAGATCTTTTATGTCAGAAAATATTGAATAAATTATATCTCGATAATTATGTCAAAATGACGCTCGATGTATTGTGTGCAAAAGGATAAATTTGCATAAGAGAAGAGAGAGAAATATCGCTGTAAGGCATGTCTATCGGACGTCAACTTTTATTTATATAGCGACATACCTAACGAGAGAGAGAAAGAGGAAGAAAGAGAGCGAACAAATTGCAACATTTCCCACACGGGATTATTCTGAAAGCGATGAAGTGTGCGAATACTTCTCTCCTCGCTGGTTCGTCCACTACGCGTTTATCGACATAATTACTCGTTTACTACATGTAATTACATTTATATTTCCATAAGTGCCGCTATCGAATTGCTTCCTCGTAAGTGTAAAATTGCAAATTAAACGCGCAAATAAATGTACCGGCCGTAATAAATATAAAGTACCAGCTGCGTCGTAATTGCAATTAATAGATGATCTTTCGCGTTATCTTTTCATAAATGAAAAATGTGCGTTCCGCAGCGGAATATTCGAAACGACTTTAGGCACGTGCTCCATCGACGCGCTCCGGATAACGATTTAGAAAACATTTTTCATCCGCCTCTTGCCATCACCTCCCTGCGCGTCGATTAATGTTCGTAATAAATGCGAATAACACAGTCGCATTTTTGGCCTCCTCGCGATTAATTAATTTCGCATGAAACGCGATATCGTCGCGGCATCTTCTTATTGCTTGTACACTATGCGTCGCGGTAAGGCTTTTCACTTATCTAAAATTAAACACTTATCTAAAATTAAAACATGTTCCATGACGAACGTCTGCGCGTTACGCAAAGCATTATACATGTTTCAAACGGCCTCGTCTGTTTCCCGGCTTTTTTTCTTTCAGAATACACGACACGATTTCGATCGGGAGATGTTACGCGAGAGCACGCAGAATTTTCCGATCCGTTCGTTTCCCCTATCCCTTGTCTCTCATCCTTTCCTTTTCTCTCTCTCTCTCTCTCTCTCTCTCTCTCTCTCTCTCTCTCTCTCTCTCTCTCTATCTCGCGGCACACCCCGGTCGCTTTTACTTGTTGCTGCCGACGGGATAGTTCCACATGCGCGTTTCTATCGATCCGTCCTCTATCGCCCTATATAAAAGTCGCCGCCATTGGTGGTCGCGCGAGAATAGGACGGAGTCCCGTGCACACGCAGGAATCGTCGTTGCCGCCGTCGCCGTAAACCGTCGTTCGTTGTTACAGTAAAAATACTCGCTGGCAGTTCGCCCGAAGGATCAAGGGGTGTCACGCGGATGAGACATTGAAAATCAGGTACGCCGCGCGCCTCGTCGAAGGTTCGTTCAATTAATTAATCTCCGGCGCCGAAGGCGCGCTCGCGCTTTTATGACGGTCACGTCGATAATCGCAATGACAATTCCGCAGCCCATATTCGCGAACGACCCCATTCAGCAGCCGCGGAATGTTCACTCGCAATCGTCAAACTATGCGGCTCTTATCGCTTCGATATCGTTCCCACATCTTTGTTATCAAGATTGTTGCCTGGCCGATCGCGAGACGAGGATGGTCCGTAAGATTCGGACGAGCGTTTCGTGCCCGGACCATCTGTTAGTCTTTGACGACCAGGCCGCTGGGTCATTATTGACTGTGACCTTGTCCGTTGATCATCCGTGCTAAACAAATTTCATTAACGCTTTCGACAATCAGAACGTCCCTCAAGAGGGAGACAATTACGCAGTTTTAAGTCAAATGTCAATTAAATCGTCAGCGGAAACTTGAATATATATATATATATATATATATTATCTGCAAATATACATTACATTTTTCCAATAACACGACATTTATCGATCCGAACGTACGCTATACTAACATTGCAACATAATAATATTATATAGTATTTGTGTGTTTAATTACGCCGTTCCGGTGCACTTTGAATCTTCCCTCTTCCTCTCTGTGCTTTTTTACTTCTAATTATCGTAAGCTCGGATAATTTCTGCGAATATCAGATCAAATTAGCCGTCCCCATCAATCCGCTTGTGTCAGTCGCAGTTGCGTTACGTCATAGATTTCATCGGTACGTCTTCATTCGCTGCCCGAAGGACTTCGCTACCCTATTAACAAAATCGATATCGTCGCGATGTAGTATACAAAATAGGTGTGATCAATATAGGTGTGTGTATATTTATAACGATACGGAACACGGCTGCGACAACTAATGTTCATGAGAACGCAGTAGTTGTAAGAAGAAAGAATAACTACTTTGTTGCTTTCCCGCTTAATTCTGCGTCAGTTAAAGCGATCGACCCGAGTCTCTCGCGAAGTGAATCAAGGAACACGCATCAAAGAGAGAGAGAGGGGGGAAGAGAGAGAGAGAGAGAGAGAGAGAAAGAGAGAGAGAACAAACGTTACGATCCAATTAGCAAAAATGACTTGAGAACCGTAATTTCATTTTTCGACCTCGCTTCGCCTCGGCAGCCAGCGGCGACCTGATGTAACACTCCCGTCGGAAAATAATTCTATGCAATCGATCGTTAGAATATGTGCGTATCACACGCAATCTCGCATGACTCTACGTCCCTGCTCCCTACGATCAGCTTGCGAGTATGACATCGCAAGGATGGGTGCTGTCGCTGCTGGTATTGGGCACCGGCGCGCTCGCGCTGGTCCCCGCCGCCCGGCAATCCAACCAGGAGTCCCTGAGGAGCGCTTTGGACGCCGTCGTGCGGAAGCAGAGGTCCCTGGACGCGGTGGACTACAACGATCTCCACTCGTTCAAGTATCACGGCGGCAACACTGACCGCAAGTTCGACCGGGACCTCGACGAGGAGGACGAGGAGATCGAGTTCCTACCGGGCGGTAAGGGCGAGATCTATCGATCAAGGAACTCTTTAGACAGAAAAAAGAAAAGAATATCTCTCTTTGCAAACGATACTTCTTGCCTCGTTTTTTTCATTCACGATTCATAATGGAGTATGATTAATTACTAATTTGCAATGGAAAATTGGTTACTTCACACACTCAAACGCACATGTGAGGCGGTGCAGATGACTGCTCGTTGAAAACGAGCTCGTTTTACTACTTGAATCTTGAATTTCTTGAGAGCTCCAGGTGATGAGGATCAAAACACGAGAGTCCATGGACGAGTCCAATATTATTGCAGTTTCAGATAACAATGGCCAGTTGGAAACGGTGGGGGATGGCTACCAAAATCTGCACTTACTCCAAAAGGTGTTCGACTACTTAGAGAGCATGCCCGAGCAGGTGAGCTCGTCGATTTATTATTTAACGAAGAGGATAGACAGGGATATATACGACGCGACCATTTTGTTTGCCGAATAGCGGCGTCGGGACTTTCATTTTGCGAATGACGGTAACCTTTCCAAGCGGAAGGGAAAATTGGTTCCTAACAGGAACGTGGTTGAACCACGTGCGATGTGTGATGTTGCTTGCAGGAAGAGCCCGTGGCCTCGATCTTCCGCGAGCGCGAACGAAGTTCCAGCCGCAAACGCGGCGGAACTGGTGATTGGATGAACATCGACAACAAGGACCTGGCGAAACTGATCGTGGACGAGTCGCTGGACAATTCTCCGTACGGTCTGAACGAGATGGAAGACAGCGACAATTATTTAGCCGCTTTACAAACGCTTTACGACAGATCCAGAGCTGGTAGAGGGAACAAAGTATACGAGTAAGTATACTTCTGACTCGATGATGTTAAAGGTCGAGTCACATAAAAAGTTTGATCTTAATTTCAAATTGCCGTTTTTCCTCGTGAGCGTCACGTGAGCATCCGGAATTAAAATTATCAAAATTATTATAAAATTATTAAAAATATTAAAATCACTATAGAATTTTTTTCCGTAAATAATTATATACTCATCGCAAGCAATAACGCGAAATTAAAATAATATCACAAATTATATCGTATTTAATCGTAAAATTAAATTAATAATAAATTATATTGTATTAATTAAAAATTATATTATATTAATAATATAATATATATATATATAATATATAAGATGTAATTGTATTTAAACATAACATCTGTCACAATTATTTCGCTCGCTGATGAAATCTCGCATTCGAAAGCAAAACGTTTGCCCGACAGAACTGCAGGACCAATGTCTTGGGGTGAGCTGCACGGCAAGGGTTCGTCGATGAGGGGCCAGACGAGAGACAGCAACGAGAACGAATTTATGGGTCACGATCAGGATCAGAGCATTCTGTATCTCACGCCAGCTGAGCGCAGGAACGTGAATGGAAGATACCCGATCGGCCGTGAGTTCGGTGGCTATCGCAAGTTCTCCAAGCGCTATCCGGTTGCTAAGAGAAGTCCCAGACCGCCCCAGACCAAGTTGAAGACCACCGACCCCAAGGTTGTTTTATTTGCCCTCGATGATGATACGCGCGAGTGAAAGAACAAAGATAGATACGGGAAGGAAAGAGAATCGTGACCATCATCGGAATCGAAAGCCATTATTTAATCGTTAGGTCGAAAACAATGAGTCAATAAAATTCTATCCGTTGAATCTTAAGTCTTGGTACGAAATGGCTCGTATGAAGTGGCACTTCATTCACGCAGTCGTCGCGCAAAAATCCGGTTCAATTAATCTCAACGTTAATCGGATGTTGCCAAATGGCAACTTTATCTGTCCGTCTATACTTATGATGTCTGTTCATGTATATCTGTTTATAATATCCAATAAAATCTTTCGAAATGTGTGCTCAGTATCGTCATGTGGCAATGTGACATATTACATCTTTAACATTATACGATGTGTTTACCGAGATCATGTCGAAGTTCGTGTCGATTCTCCTGACAAAAGAAGTCTTCGGTTCTGATTGATGATTGATACAAATCGTCGAAAAGATTGTCTCATAATAAGCGGCGCTTAAGTCGGTAACGCGAAATTGAACAGTCGTTTACGAGTCGTTATTAAATCGCGTGTCAATCAACATGCAAATTGAGTTTCGCTGCTTTTGCTGCTTCAGTAGAACCATTAGAATTAGCACTATTAGACGCGCTTGCTTTCGAATCTTTTCAAGTCCATATTCAAGTAGAGTCATCTAAAACAGAGGATCACGTGTACCATTGTAAAAGCTGTTGGAAGCTCGCGAGAATCTTCTCGCGAGCACGTGATCTTGGAAATGCGGACTTTTCAAGACAGTTCGAAGATATATCGGCGAAAGTGGAAGTTACGAAATATTGGGAGAATTAAATCTGAATTATAAAAAGAACGATTATCGACGTCATAATTAAAAATACACGTTACCGTGTATTTTAATTTCGTAAGATAATTAATGTCACATGTTTAGTTTCATGAGATGCAATCACTTCATAACTTGCATAATTGTAGCCGAAACAAAAGCACTTTTACGACAAATAAATTAGGAAAAAAAATAAATTTAGGAAACTTCGATATGAATAAAATTAAAGAATCTCAAGATATATGATTAACAGGGTAAAAATATACAAGAGCCAACGCTAGTCTAGTAGCGGTCGATAATGTATTACAAAAAAGTATGAAATTATTTACTTTTAGTAGTGGCGGACGGTAAAATGACTATTTAGCTGAAGTATTCGACACTACTAAATGCAAATAATAAACATTGTATTTGTAACATATTGACCGCTACAATAGGCCAACATCGTCTCTCGTTTGTCTTTGTAATGCTGCGACAGACTTCGCAGAGAGGGGGAGGGTTACGCAACGCTGGAAACTTCCACTTTTACTAATATAAGCTCTTCAATTCCGCGGTCGTTGCTGCCGCCCGTGGGTATTATTATTCTTATTAACGTAACTTGATGTAACATATAATGACGTAATATATCGCTAAATATATACTTCAAGGTTGCTCAAGACCTGGGAGCTTTATTCGGCACGCAATCTACAGACGCCCACAATCGCACTCACCACTCTGAACACGATCACGATCACGATCACGATCACGATCACGATCACGACCACGATCACGATCACGGCCACGGCCACGATCACGATCACGATCACGATCACGATCATGATCATAGGCATAAGCAGGAGCAGGAACATGACCACAATCAGGACCAGGATCATGCGCAGGATCACGGTCAAGGACACATACACGATCATGATCAAGCTCACGATCACGGTCACGATGAAAGTGCGATGGTTATGCAATTGGATATTCCGCTGGATGCTCCAGTGAACGCGACGTCATTGCCGAAAGAGAACGCAACGAAGGCGGCCAAGTCAAAATTCGTCCAAGTGAAGAAAAAGAGCGTCGACTGGTCGCAATACTTCGGCATCGACCGAAGAAAGAAGAAGGCTACTTTCATGGCTGGTCAGGGAACGCAGAATCAGGACGACGAATGGATATTGCAACGCTATTACGAGGTATGGACGTACAGTTTCGTAAACAATTGTACAAATAATTGGAAAGTTCGCGTATGCTAACGATAAAATGTCTCGACAGAACATGGCCGAGAACTTGAAATCGAAAGAGGACGAGAGCGAACGGAAGGACGAGTTCGACCAGATGGACTCAAAGTTGAAGTACATCAAGGACTTGATTATCGAGGAAGCTTTGAGATATGCCAACTTGGAGGACGAAGCGGATCTACAGAAGGTAGTTCCTCCTAGACTTCGAACTAACTCATCAATGGTTAAAATTTCATCTTTGAAAATTTTTCATTAAGAACAAAATTGCTTTGACAAAAATCTGCTTTTTACGAACCTTCCAGTGATTAATTTAATGACCTTAAATTATATATCCATTTAATGATTTTAATAATAATTCGTAATCTATAGAAAAAAGAAATGACTGAACTAAATTACATATAAAGATTCTGTACACGATGATAACTAAATTTTATGTTTTCTTAAAATTCCCTGCATTACAATCGTGACCTTTAATAAGATAATCTAAAAATGTGAATTTAATAATAATAATAATAATAATAACAACATGTAAAGAATAGATGTACAAAAATCCGTAAAAACCCGACAGGTGAAGGACAAATTAATGACGAGGATGGCAACGGCGTATTCGTTGCAGAAGATGCGCAAGGCGTTGAGCGATCTCAGAAACAACATCGCAGCTCAAAAGGAGGCGCAGAGGACACAGAGGGAGGTGCAGAATAATTTGACGTCGAATTCTCGTGACAACAGTCACGGAAATTCCAATAGCAATGGTGGTGCTAATGACAAAATCGACGAGAAACGCGATAGTGTCAACAAAAATATAGGGGATGGTAAGTATAATCGGCGAGAAAAGAGGGTTGAGTAATAAATTATACACACATCGCTCAATTTATGTCTCGAATCCAGCGAACTAGATCCCTCACTCGGCTTTTATCCTTGATAAAAATCTAGCAATAATTTATCTTCTGTCGCGAGATATAGTCCTCTTTCCTTATGCTCAGAGTTAACTAAAAATGTTTTACTAACATTACAACATTAATGTTTCACTCGTCACAGCC
This sequence comes from Harpegnathos saltator, assembly GCF_003227715.2. Classification (NCBI taxonomy): domain Eukaryota; kingdom Metazoa; phylum Arthropoda; class Insecta; order Hymenoptera; family Formicidae; genus Harpegnathos; species Harpegnathos saltator. The sequence continues at coordinate 103,029 of NW_020230460.1, read as the reverse complement.
GTCGAGGAGACCAGAGACTGTCCCGAAATGAGAGCGATCGAGTTGCAATGCCGAGTCGCGGACAAATTGAACGAGAACGCTTTTCGATTGTTCGCACCCTGCATGAAGCTGCAGATCTGCAAAGCCTGCGTACGTCCACACATTATTCGCTCGTTATATGCTATAGGAACTTTGCAATGAACGCGATGTAGCCACTACGTGGCAGACTATCAATCGATATCAGAGATTAGAAGACAGACCGAGCTTGAACTTCTGATTAACAATCTCCAATTTCGTTTTCTTCTCTTGACAATCTCTAATACTCGAATACTGAGGCCCTGTTGTTTTTTCCAGGAGCATGGCAAGAATAGATTGTTAATATGTCTCAATAACTACGTAGCAGAGGCCAACGCGGTGTGCGACGTGCTGGACAAGGAAGGACAAATCGTCTTGCCTAGGTTCGGAGCGAGCTCCAGCCTCGAGAGGGACCAGCTGTGCCAGGAGACTTCCTATCTGATAGTGCAGACGCGGCCACCGCCCTCGACGATGCAATGTAGCTCTGGGCGTGAATCGTGCTTGCAACACTATCGTGACATATACATGCAGCGCCGCTTTGTTTACTCGCCGGAACTGCAGCAGAACATTTCAGACCCGTAAAAATGAAAAACGACTGGCATTCTTCGGCGTCGGTCAACCGCGCAATGTCGAGAGGAAGCTTCCGTCGTCGAATGAGGCGTCGTTCGAGATTACCGCATATCACCCCGGCATATTAACCCCTCAGCGAGTACCACGGCGTTCAGTCCAGTCGCGTTGGACTCTTAGCTGGGCTCTGACCTCATTGAAGGAGGCAAAGGAGCAGAGCGCATCAACGAGTAAGCGATTCCATAGTCGTGCCGCTTTATCCAAGAAGCGCGAGAGGCTTTATTTTTTGATATTTCTTTGTCGACCGCAACTGCAACTTGTCTCGTTTCGTGCCACGACAGCCCAAGGGACTCGCCTCGGGACTGCCTGCCGAGGGATTAAGGGAGGCTGCTCATACACAGACTCGGTGTTCTCGAATCGAGTGGTCGTCTTGAAAACGAACGACGTGGTTGAGGAAGAGCGTATAGCTCGCGTATCGCGTGCTAGCCTGCTCTCGATTCGAGGTCACGTGTCTGGTCTTGAAAGTGCTGTTCTTGGTGTGATCGGTGCGATGATACACATACGACAACCGACACATGAGACAGCTCTTTTCGCACGCGACGCTGCTTTCACGGATTCACGTATCGATTCCTCGCCGACAGAATTCGAGAGTCCTGAATGTAGGAGAGATGCGCGGTTAATTAGTCGAAAATTCGAGACGAGACGCGTTTTATTACCTATTTGCGAGGTGCGCCGCTCTTGTCTGAACGACTTCCTCCCCCCTCCCCCTACCCGTTCCCCCCCGCCGCTCTCGATACTGTCTTCTCCTTTGCGACTGAACAACGACTTAACGAACTATAGGTAGAGACAATAATGAACGAGCCGTAACCGACGCCCAACATATGACACAAATGCGGACGAGCGCCTCGCAAATGAGATATCGTACGATATGACTATGTGAATCGTTGTTAAGTATCTAAAGCTGGAAAGGGAAGGGAGCGAATGTTCATTCGCGATCTCGTGACCTCCGCATGTATGATGATTATCCACAGTCTCGGCAAATCGTGCACGAAACGTTTCCGAATCGCGCGTCTTCTCGCCGTGAGTGCGACGCGGTGACTTTCGGGGAAAGCGAAAAGCAGAGAAAGAGAGGGAAGAAATCGCGCGCGCGCGCACGAGAGAGAGAGAGAGAGAGAGAAAGAGAGAAAAGAATGGAAAGAATATTCGACGCAGCTTCCAAAGAGTCTATCTTTGCAAAATCTCTATATCTATTACTGTATACTCTATCGTATCGAACGTTGTACGGCGTTACCCCAGTGAGAAGTGACTCGTCGATTGACGTCGAATTGATTTGAACTTCTCGACATCGATCCGATGTCGTTTCGACGTCGAACGATGAGCCGTTTCTCGCTGGGACGGATTAACAAACATACACACGTACACACATGCTCGATGTGTCATAGTCCGATATATATATATATATATATATACACACACACACATACATACATACATATATATATATTCAAATGTAATAAATATATTTCAACATAAACGATGCGCGCCACATGATGACTGTAATTTTCATACCTCGTTGTTGCGTGATTCAACGCCGCCATTATCGCCATGATCGCCATTATCACCATTATCGCCGGGTCTTTCCGGCGGCAACGCCGAGACGTCTCGCAGCATTTCTAAGATCTCCAGGCACTGCGGCTTGTAAAGCTGCAGCAATTCCAGCTGCAGTATCACACAATCGACTGCGATTGAACACGATAATCGGTTAGCCTCGAGCGGTTTATAAACGAGGAAATTCCGAAACGATCTGACCCGACGATTACTCACCTCTTAACTTGGACACTTGCTCCAAACGGACTTTCAGCTCTATCTGCGCCTGGTTAATCCGGCGAATCGTCTCCTCGTAAAAATTTTCGGACATCACTGCGGATTCGGTCAGTCAGCGCTTGATTCCGGGTCCCGTAATTCCTGCGATATGCCTGTAACGTCGGACAATTCGAAAGAAAAGCGCCTGCAATTGCTCGAATTTCAATTTCGCACGGCCATCTTGTCGCGTCGTCAGCGTGGCCAACGCGAGGACGGCCGTTTCTACCAACTTGCTTGATTTATAACCGGTTAGTTATTCCATCGGAATTGGCCAATCGCACCTGTTCAATCTAATCAACGTACGGATGCGATTGATTAATTCCGTTGGAATGACCAGCCGATCAAGTCGATCAAGGTTGGCGCAGGAACGGAGCTCTTATTCTCGAAAATTTGTGAAAAATATCGTATATACGATATTTCATCAATGGGGCAATTTAATTGGCTGAGAATCGTGATATTTAGTGACATTCATGAAATATCATACGCGACATTTTTCAAAAATACGGCTAACTTGCGGCTAACTTCGTTAGGAACGCACGATCTATCGTTACGATACACGATAGATGTCGATATATCGATAAAGTGACGTGTCCTATTCGTCTTCGACAAACTTATGAAGAGGGTCTTTTGTTCGCCTCCGTGGCGGTTGGATGTGGTTCCTGTAATTACGTATATTTTTTGATCGTGGGGACTGCATACGCGTTGTCCCTGTTTTTCTTTTACCTTCATAATCATTGACCACGGGAAAATGGCGTATGAACAAAGCTGAATGCAGTCCGGAGCCAGCAAAGAACCACTACTACTAAACTACTTATGAAGAGGTGCACACTGGTATAACAATAAGCGTTAGATTGAAACAGAGTACTTTCTTTCGCTGGGACTTATCGCACTAGTGTTCACAAATTTTTCGAAAACGAAGCAGACTTGAGATCCTGCAATGTCTACGCTGTTCACGCCAGCCAAGGTGATTTGCAATCTCTCTAATTACGGTAATCACGCTAATTACTAACCGCTTCTAATGAGATCACAATTCGAATTGTAGCATCTCAGTGGAAGCGCGCGTCACGTGGCTCATGACGTCGCGGGCAGAACAAGGTTACGGCTCGCTCATTGCTCGTCATTCGCAAACGCTTGCGTGAGCTTACTCGATGTGACCCTCAATTACGAGATCGAGTGTCCGATTGCATCACGATGCAGTGCGTCGCGCGAGTGAAGCGCGGGCGACTCGCCAGTTGGTTTCACCTTATCATCGGCTCGTCGTATCAAAGTCCGCTTGGTAGAGGGGAATGGGGGGAGCCAGCGCGTGTGTCCAACACGCCACACAGATTCCGGCCTCAGCGACGAGCCGACGACGTTGTGAAACGTCAGGAGTCGCATCTTCGCACCCGCAGTTGATTCTCGTTGTCGTCATCGCTGATCGTCACGAAGAAGCTGCGCGGGCTGCACCGTTGGCTCTACCTCATGGTTGCGATCTCCATGTGCCGCGCCGCCGCCGCCGCCGCCGCCGCCGCTGCCGCGGCCTTCAGGGCCGTAATATTGGGCGCGCCGGCCTCTGGCAAAGGCACCGTTTCCTCCAGGATCGTCGAGCGATTCGACGTCGCTCACATCTCCAGCGGGGACAGGCTGCGCTTCCATGTCTCCACTGGCACCGGTACGTACGCAACGAGAAATGCCTCATGAGCGTCGCGGGAGATTACAACAATTAACGCGCCGATTGATTGTACAATTAGGTCGACTTTTCGGCTCCGGTCGGTCTTCATTATATCCGTTCGACGCATTAATTTCCCGTTTTCCTGACTAAAGTGCCCATTTGTTTTTCTGCCATTGGGCTCCTCGTTAATCTCAATTATCTTCCGAGGATTCTTTATCTCAAGAGATCGGAACTTTATGTGATAAGAGCGTACTCTGCCGCTGTCGAGAAATTCCGAAGGACTATCGATTGATTTCCCATTACGTCCGGTACCCGCGATGACACGCATCTTTGAATTATCCATTTCAATCATCGCGCTGTTTTATCGCGTTCCTTTTATTTCCGATTCCGCGCCGCGTAATTGAAGACACTTCAGATTATCGTCGATCTATTAATCTTGAATACATGTGCGAGTAGCTTCGTTAAGAGATGAAACGTCGGCTCATTCGTACTTTTTTCTTTCTTTTCACATCATACGCTCGAAGGAATCTCAATTTATCACGAGATACTGCTAATTCTGACGAAACATTCGAATAATTTTTAATGGGACCCCCGCGATCGTACGATTCGATAAAAGTTGAAGGAAGTATTGGTCACTCATTTACGACAGACGAGACTCTACAGAAAAGTTACGTCCACAGATCTGGGTAAGGACGTCAAGAAATACATGGATAGCGGCAGCTTCGTACCGGACGACACAATGATATCCTTGATCAGCCATGAGATCGAGTCGGTGGAGAGCCCAAATTGGTTGCTGGACGGTGAGTGAAGCGAAATAACGAGCGCGAGAATCGAAGCCAAGGATTGAATCAATAACTCAGGACGAAATTTGCGAGTAAAAACACAATAGCCCCTTGTCGGTCTTCGTGGCCGTTGAATATGGTTCTCGTAACAACGAAACTACACATTATTTTTGGCAGGTAGACAATGTCGCGTTGTCCATGTTTATTTTTCCATCAACCTAAGCATGGCCTTAGAACAAAAGTTATATATATATATATATATATATATATATATAGAGAGAGAGAGAGAGAGAGAGAGAGAGAGAGAATAAAAGGATGATGATCTTTATCAAAATATTCAAACATAGGGTCGGTTTTCCAAATTCGCGGTAAGTTAACTGATAGTTAATCATATTATGTATAATAATCATATGTCTGTCTTCGTTTAAATTCAAGGAAAACAAAAATAAACATATGATTTAACCATCAGTCAACTTACCGAGAAGTTGGAACAACCGGCCTAGAAATATAAACTCTGCGAAGTTATACCGGCGCCGATTCTTGCTACCAATTTCGCGCGTGCAGTTGGTTGACTGTACAGCCGGTATCACGTATCAATCACCATGAACAATATCCTGGCTATCTCTCGCTTTCTATATGAGTAAACTAAATGCGAATGCATATCTTGGCATCGACGTAGGATTCCCGAGGACGTTGGCCCAGGCGGAGCAGCTGCAGAGACTGCATCCGATCAGTGTTGTGTTGAACCTCGTGGTACCAACTTCCGTCATACTGGACAGGGTGAAGAATAGATGGGTCCACCTGCCCAGCGGTAGGGTCTACAACATCGGCTTCAACGATCCACGAGTGCCGGTACGAGTTACACAATCCAAGAGCTCGATAATAACGCGGTTCCAGTTCAAAAGGAGAACCCAGCATCGACTTTGTTCTTATTTGCTACATTCATATGACGCGTTTAACATTGAACTTTATGTTTACCGTCTAACAATTAGACGGCTTAATGCGCGGTAGAGATTGAATGGGCGTCACTCACGTTACAGGGTAAAGACGATGTAACCGGTGAGCCGTTAAGTCAGAGAGAGGATGACAAGCCGGAAGTCGTACAGAAGAGGCTACAAGATTACGCGACCAAGACTGAACCGGTCGTGCAGTTTTATCGAGATATTAGGATACTGAAAGAATTCCGCGGTAACACCACCAACGAAATGTGGCCGGCGATCAAGGATTTCGTGGCGCAACATTTCTAACATTTGAGCAAATCGAATGGTCACATAGATTCAATACGTCTGGATCTATTGAACTCTTAGATACAGCCTATGAGAGATATTTTACTATCCATTCTGATGCCCAAAGATTCTTTTATATTCTCGTATCTAGAAGTTGCATCTCTCAATTCCAATTTTATTAGGGATAGTCTTTTCGTTTTTCCGTGTTTTTTATTTGGTCCAAACGCTGCTATTTTCAAAGAGTAAGTTCGATCTTGATAAAAGTTGATATACACAATAAAGAAATGTTGTTAACTAGTCTGGAATTTAGATTAATTCTGGATTAAAATTAAGAACTCGTACTATAACCACGGAAATTGAAGGTTTTAAAATACGAAAAGACTTTCCAATACCTCTAATACATTGAATATTCTTATATATTCTCGCATCTAAAAATTAAAGTAAGCAGATCCGCTTGGATCTATCCAAGGCCGATTCGATTTACACACACTGTGTATGATCTCTACGTAATGAGCAGGAACATGTCTGGCGGCAACGACTGCGGTTACAACGGCCAAAAATACGCTGCGCGTATTTCGCTCGCGACGCACTTTCGTACGCACACGCGCGCCATCGCGTTAAGCTGTAAAATACACACCAAAGACAGCCAACTCCGACATATCGACAATAATAGCAAATGTCTTCGATAGATGAAAGATAATCTAAACGAAATATCGTAGTGTAATTCATTCGCGGTTTATCGTGTGATGTTTTCTTTCTTTCTTTTTTCTATTTTTTTACAAGTGAGTTTGCGCGAATCTTGCCGCTGCTTAGCCAAAGTTCAAAGTATATAGTACAAAGTGACAATTATCGTTCGCGTTGATTCACGAGAAGTGTACTCACGAACATATAATTGCCATACATTTCCCTCACTTTATTCCGTGCGTATTGCGTTATTGATGTAAGAGAGATATAACAACAATATTTGATATTGTGTACATTTTCAACAGTATGAGTACAATATATACGCATACACATACGTATATAAATATATAATATATATATATATATACATATACAGGATGAGATACATCCAAAAGAATATACCTAAATATTTCTGTTGCCTCTGACACAATACGAAAATACGGTCAAGTATAAAGTTTTATAGTTCGCAGGGACGGCTGTGGTTAATAGGGACAAAAATTCGCTTAAAATTATTGTTCTCGAGACTTTAAGATCGTCGAAATTCCTCGAAATATTTAGGTGTATCCTGTATTAGATGCCTCAGCTTGTATATACCACACACTCGCACTCCCCGAACCTCCCGCTCGGTTTTCAACGCTGAAATCACTTAGCGCCCAATTACGTATAATAATAAATAAATAAATAAATTAGCGCTTTATTAAACTCCTCTAAATAAATCAGACTTGATTACCGAGTAGATAGCTCCTGCATGATCCACTCGATCGTTGTTACATACATTAGAGAGAATTCGCAAATTAAAATTTAAAATTATTAAGTATCGTTAAGTATCTGGGTGATTTAACGAAATCCTGACGCATGCTGCAAGTCATGAAAAAAAAAAAAAGAAAGAAAAACGCGTCACACCTGAACTCCTAAGAAAAATAAATACTCGCTTACGCTTGACACGTGGATGCGATCAAGTCTTATCAAGTTGAACATTAATACCAACGATCGATCAAGCAATCTATAAATTTTGAGATCAACATGTAAACCAGAATGAGAAAAATTGTGCATTCTTATATAATCTCGTATACATATATACATTATACCATCGAGAAATGACCTGTCAGCTGAACGGTCGGTTAACTTCTTGCCGGAGATCAATTTTGCTCAAGTGTCTGCCTTGAATTTCTTCTTTTAATTTCGTATGTAACGATAAAACTAGTTACTGCGTAAATTCGAATTTTATCTCCTGATCGCGTGAAACGCGACGCTGTTGTTTCTAAAATCGACGTGATTTTAACGCTCTAAGTGGCGACATTCGGCTCATGTGTTGCTTCACGTTTTCCTACATGCGCTAAAGGAGCGAATATACGAAAAAAAAGTAGTATTTGTCGCGAATAGTGGACGAACAAGTAGAGATGTAATAGAGATATTCAAGACTAACATTTCCCGCCGATATTCGAGCAAGCGCGCGACCGCTGTGTTTAAGTTTATCTGTTGATTTCTCGTCATTTCACTACTGTAGCAGCTCAAACTTTTCGCACTCGCACAAGTCATCCTCCAATGTCTCGTGATCGTCGAAGGAACTTGTCGAAGCTAGAAGACATTCGTCGACTTCGATACCCTGCTGTAGATCCTTTTTGCTTCCTTCGCAGAAAAGGAACATCGGGTAGTCAGTCTTCTGATTCGACGGTATCACAAACTGTAACACAGAAATATTAGTTATGTAAACTGTCCTTGTATCTTATCGCACTTTATCTTCTTTTTCCTAATTCATTTGCGTCTCTTCTTAACCCTCTATTCCTTTGTCCAAGTCATATTTTTATCTTCTAAACCACAATAACTCCGTAAACATGAGTCGTGACATTTTTAAATTTTGCAATTTTATCATCGTTTTACTCCTTGAATAGATACACGTACAATAAGAAGAGACGAATGCATTCACTTGAATTCCATTAACGTACATGTATAAAGTCCACAGAAAATTCGCACGTGTCAAAAACTATCGTACTCACTGAATGAATCGTCTCCATGAAGTCGGTGAGCGATTCTCTGTTCGGGAAATAGAAACCCACGCAGCAGCTGGGATCCATCTTCGAGAGCAACATCTTCCTCGGCGACGTGCAGTGAAAACTAGTCAATGGGAAGTTCTCCTTCGACACATCGACAGTCTCCTGACAATAATGCGGATCCAGGTGAATCAGTTTATCGTCCTGATAGCCGATGAAATAGAGCGAATGTCGGGGTCGACCGCCGATAACGCCGATACACGCGTCCAATGTTAACAACGACGTCACACACGGTGCGTAAACGGGGTTCAGTTTGTCAGTGCCAAGCATTAAAGGTACTAGTAGTATCAAAGACTTCCATCCACCGTCGGAAGTACGACATACCTCCTCGACATCTTGCATATATACTGAAATATATCGACTGTTAGGTTATATCTATAATACATCTTGACTTTTACCGTAGGTAACTTGGAATGCGTTGCATAACAATTATATTTTATATCATGCTAATTCGTTTATACATACACCGTATGTATCGCCAATACCTGCACAATCTTGAGCAACATATACCGCCAGTCGACTGAGCTTGCTGTTGGGAAGCTCACCAGTGCGTTCCACAGCTTGACTTAGAAGATGCGCGACAGAATTAGGACCGTACCAATCGCCCGCTCGTTTCCCCGTCGAGGCGCCGAGAGACACAAGCCTGTGTATAGAGAATGGTGACTCAGGCTTTGACTGATCCGCAAACCACTTGATGATCATACGGTGGTTGGAGTCGTCTCGCATTTGTTGAGTGTTCTCGATAGATTGCTCCGGCCGCCATTTCCATTCTGGACAGAGTAACATGAGTTTCTATCAATATGAATACGAATGCACATTCTCTTCGTTTCAACTTGTTCTCCACAAGGTGACGTAATCCACAAACTTTATCTGAAATAGAACTTTGTGAAGAAATAAATTATAAGTCTCTCGTAGCAATTTAAGGTAGAATCGGAAAATAGGAATACTTACCACGTCCGAGGAAATGACAGACCAACGCTTGCGCCAGCATCATCTGACCGCTGCGTAACATACAGCCCCAGCCGCAGTCCGTGGTGAATGTGGAACCGTTCAGAATTGGAAATTCCCGTCTATACGTGAGCCATAGACGCGATGCGAAATCCCTCTTGAATTCCTCTATGGTATTTTCAAAATTGGTAGCATCCATCGCCAAAGAAACCTGGCTGCCAGTTCCTTCTGGCTCCAGAGCCTCTGAAGCGTTCTCCAGAGGATCCTCAGACTTTTTCAAGTAACATTGGCCCAACAACCAAACGGGAGATTCTTTAGAGAAATTCGCTTTCATCTTCATGGTCCATCCTGCGACCGAGAAAGGAAAGAAACGTTCAGTACATCTGGAGCCCGTGCTCTGCCACGACTTCGCGAAGTATCTAGACGAGATACGAACCGTACTTAACGTTATTCCACATAGAGAGCAATTTCGTTTTCACCTTACTGTCGACTTCTGTAGGGACTTCTGTACTGTCGTCCAACGGTATCTCTGCATCCGAGATGGGGATAGCGGGGACGCGGTCAGTGCCGAACATCCTGAATAAGTCCATTGTGTCAGAGCTAAAACTGTCTGAAATGACATAACACCTGTTCAACTGTGTTCTATTCCTGGCACATCTGGATGTTATATTTGTAGCATTACATTGCAAATATCGCAATGGTAACGATGATAGAGCATAGTCTTAATGTTCAATAAATAATATAATACAGGTGCTGATCTTTTGGCCGAACTTTACTTCACCATTTATGATTCATCTTGAGATGGTGATCCCAAGAAAAACAATATATGTATAGCACAGTTCCATGAAAAAATATCTTTTATTCAGTTACAGCTAAATCATACCGACTCTCTCAACAACACAGAACAATTTTGAATTAATTCCACCAGCTTGTTGTTTCTTAGATAGAGAATTTGGAAAACTTTATTTAGAAGACTGGAAAATTTGGTGATTCGATATAGTATGGTTCATACATGTCTAATAACAACATATTGATTTCCAGTGATCGTATTCGTTGGGATTTTCAGAAACCTTAAATTTGTGAATCCAAGGATATATCGTCAGTTTGGCATCTGAGAAAATGTCTGGAAAAACACGGAATTTGCGAGATAATGGAGCACGACGGTTGACACGGTAGTCCAATGCTGCTGTTATAATAAATCATAAAAGTAAATACATGCTGACAGGGCCATTGAATACACCTTGCACTCTTATCTTGTTTACAATGGATACGGCGTGCACATGCGGAGCCAGCATTATTTGGCTTTTACCAACATACGCTAATGAAGTCAAATTAACCGTGGCGGTCAACAAAGTGGCGATAACAACAGCTAACAATCTAACAACTTGCACACACAGGTGCACCTTCGAAGAGTGCCCTTTGAGTAGCTTTAAATAGTGCCTATTAAAGTATCCATCGATGTACCTTAAATCGCCCATCAACTCGTCCGCATTGTTTCTCCGATTGGCGCAGTGAACATTGCAAAATAATCGCGTGACCAGGCAAGCATAGTAAGGAGCGATTAGAACGTTCGTCAATACGAATCGGAAACAATGCCGTTGAAAAATTCGCGTAATCCATCCGTCTTATCACGCTGTCGTTTCGCAATATATTTATCACTGACAATTCCGCAACGAGAAGCATCTTAATTATTTTCTGGAGCCGAGACAATGAACGCTACCAGCGAACGACGCTCCACTCACCTAACCTCTCCCTCGACGACTGCACCTGGCCGTTCATTTTTCCCAAAGAGGGGGGAGGTATCACGCTTGTGGACAACGAAACCGCGTCAACGATATCCTGTCGTCGACAAGCGAGAATGGCAGTTACATTTTCTGCGCACGTGACCACGACAAATTTTCACAAAACACCGAGGGGCATCGTCGGATCGACCGCGTAACCCGATTACGCGTTACTTCGCGATGCACACGCACATACAGCGATGCATCGGCCCACCGCGAACCTAGCGCAGGTGCCAGAGTTCTCCGCCAGACCGTTCTACGACTGTCAACCTGCTGACCGCGAAGTCGAACGGATCGACGGCGTCGTCACGGAGGTTAGAAACGTTGCATCACGAGCGGTTAACCACGCAACCGTCACGAACACGACGGAACAACGATTGCAGTATCGAGAAGCACGCGCAAACGGAACGGTGAGAGCTGAGAGCGCGTTCTGCGGCGTCGCGCCGCCGGATTTTAAAGCGATCACCGACCGTCGCCGGCAGCGCCACCACGGTGGCGCGCGGAGCGGCGGTGTGCGAAGCGCCACGCTTACGATTAATCGACCGTTACGATTTCGTTCGTTACGCATCGATGCCGCGGAAAGGTGGAATCAGGCTGGTTGCAGAGGTGGATGCGCTTGACGGCATTAATGCCGTCAAGCGCATCCACCGGCATTCGGCATCAAGTTTCGGCATTTCTCGGACGAATGCGTTAATCGTGTAGCCGTAGGCGTTCGCGATCGGCTGCGTTGGTGCTGCCCGTTGCATCCGCGTTCACACAGCGGTTTCGTGACACGCGAGCTTCGATTCTTGCCGTTCTCTCGTCCGCTGGAAGATCAGCCGAGTAAATGAGAAAACGCGCTGCTCGAGTGCCACGGGACAATTCGACCGCCGATTGTGAATGCATTGAACAGCAGCGCATTTACATTCTGTATATTAGAGGATACTCGAAGCGGTACCGCCATTTTGAAACGGTTGCATTACGAGCATGTTTGAACAAGTTTGAACGGTTGATTGCGAATCACCTGTTACGAGCACAAAAAGCGGTAATCTATCTTTGTTCTATGATCATTTGTGACACGTCAAATATCTCATGACGTAATATTGATTTTTTTATATTACAGAAAATAATAATTTATTATATAATTCATATAATTCTCTTTTATATAGCGCAATACACTTGCGGCATAAATACGCGTTAGATATCGCGACTATTATCTGAGATTTGTGACACTTTGTTGACGTAACGTTTTATTTTCAATAAAAGAGATCGATAATATCGCATACTATTTCGAGTGGTTTGTTCGCAACTGTATTTTCCGCGATGTTCTTGTATTTTTGTATTTGCAATAAATTTCCGCGGTACTCTCTCTCTCTCTCTCTCTCTTTCTTTCTATTTACCTACATTCATTACCTTTTCATTCTGATCAAATTTATTTTTACCAACATAAATGATGAATACGATTTCGAGGTTATCTTATCGCGAGCATTGGACACACGCGCGAACGACGCCGAGTTATTTCCATCTCAAGGTTAATACGGGAAAAGCCTGGTGAGTCAAAGCTCCGTGCACTATTTATACGAGTATTATTACATACACGGGCTTTTTTTGGAAAACGAATGACAGAGAGACAGACAGCGGGAGAGAGAGGAGTGAGAGAGGGTGGAGGGGAAGGGGGAGAAAACGAGAGGATTGGAGATTCAAAGCGCGCGTAATCACGTGACAGGTTTTCCCTTCGCTACTATAGAAACGTTCCTAGGTAGATCAATAAGAGGATCGTCCTATTTATTTGACCCTTGTTCTCACATCTTTTTGTTAAACAGACTCCCTTGTCATTTTGTCATGTTATTTTAGGATATGTGGTCTACGCCCGCCTTCCGAATCGTGTATCCCATCTTAGGGTTATTGGCCCTAACGAGCGTGGGGTTCGATCGCCCGATTAGTTTCATCGGGGAACCCTCTCGGATTTGAAATAATCGATCGTCAGTGGGTACATGTTATCGCGCAAGGTAAGACATTAAACTGAGCTATTAATTATTATTTACTTCAACGCACCACGTCGACTCGTCACGACGTGAGGAATCAATTGTACTTCTGTCGCTTCCACACTGTCAATTGTACTTTTGCGCGGAAAAAGAACATTACGGAAAACTTTCCCTTTTTTCAACATGCGCACTCACCGACTGCACGTATCCGTGATAAAAAAGGATAACAGTAATCGCGAGAAGATTTACCCCGCTTGATACAATCGTCTACAACCTGATCAATTTCAATCAAGGCCATCGAGCGGAGGAATTGAACTGCGCTGAAAAATTTGCATCGCAAACTAGCATGGAATCCGTCATTCTCGCGGCGGTTAAACGAGGGACATCGATTCTCTCTTTAGAATAAAAATTTCATCCCATCGCGGAGACGATGATCCCAGCGCGGGGTCATCGCCGGGGTCTTAATTAGGTTGGTGGTTATGTTGGTGGTGCGGCTTAAGGCCGATCCTCGGTGTCCGACGGATACGTTGGTGTCGGTAAACGAATCGACCGTCGTACGTTTATAACGGATCTGTTGCATAATAAGTGACGCCCCAGAGTAATAGCGGATCGGGAGCGGTTAATAATTAACGTACAATATATCGATCGGCCGGCGATCCGGAGAATACGGATTAAAAATGATACGCGATATAGGTCAACGGCTTAATTAACAGCCTCTTTATTTTCCGGCAATCGATGGGACGACACGTCCTGGCCCATGGCCCGAAAAATCGCGGAATCCTCCGAGATCCCGAGATCATCCCGAGCTGAGTTGGATCCCGTTAACGATGAGCGGCAGGTGCTATGTGCTGCTTCTGAAACGTAGCCGTGAGTAATGGGGAAACGCTGTGAACAAAGTCTCACTTACAAAGCGATCGGGATTGTTCCCTTGTTACTTTTTTAACGCAATTTTTTAACAACACCAGATCGGGAGTCTAACGAAGATTTTCTCCACTATCTGTATAGAGAATCAATAACAAGCAGCGGAAAGGTGGAAAGAGAGAAAGGGAGAAGTAGGAGAGCGAAATTGCCCGAATTATCGATTATGCGTCGCGTGCTATCGCCATTTATCGCCAGAGTAGGAATTAATGTTCCGCGCGGATAAATAATTGCGGGTTATCTTTGATAACGCGCTACGCCTTTTCAGGGGCCTGTAATGCAGGCAGACACGCGAGTATATTTTTATCGATCCGCTCTAACGTTTGTGATTCTTCTTAACTGCAGGTTTCCTCATTGCTTCCGCATAATTCTCTCCTCTTTTCCTCCTCTTCCTGCTTTTTCTCTCCTTTCCTTGAAAATGCCAAGTATACAAGCAGATCAAGGGAATATTCACGACATTCATACTCGTCGAAATAAATCCACGTCAAAGAGGAGAACGTCGTTGCAAAGCGATTGTCATCTATCGGATTGAGCTGCGGTCTCGTACGCATTAACATGACGAAGGAAAGTGAACTGCACAACGACAGTTTCCTTCCTTCCGTAAAATTATCTCACGGAGGATGAGGAATGTGCGAGTGCTTCCTTTCGTCTGCTGCGCACTTGGTTCATTTCAAGCACAAGGAAATTCACATTGGGCAGCTAAAAGAGTGGGGCGAAAGAGGGAGATGGAAGCGGATTTTTAATCGTAGCGCAGCGAAGGGACGTGCAAAGACTGCGAAAAGGGTGGAAACGAGAGAAAGAGGACAGGAAAACGAGGCGCACATCGCATCTCGCCGTCGAAATGACGGGCACGGCGGAGGGCTGGCATGTGCGATTCATCGCAGCATAACTAATAAGCCCCGTAAAAGTTCCGGCTTCGCTTCATTGATTACCGCGCGCGAGCGCTTTGTATTCCACGGCGCAGTATAATTCGCACGATTGACGTTTGCGCCCGCGAATCCGATGCGCGCAATCACGAAGAGCTACCGCGAAAGGCTGTCACTCGGCTGGAAACATGAGCCGTATATCGCGCTCGTTTTTTATGTACAATTAAGCATGGAAAATAGCTGGCAATACTTCGCATTCGTCGCTTCATTAGCTTTCGTCATTGAAACGCGCATTCAACGTTGCGAGGAGTTTTTGCAAAAGATGCAAATTGCATTGCCCGCTTTTCCAGAATATGCAGCAGAATATACGTTATGCGCGCATTAGCTCGCATAATTAGCATTAGCAATTAGCGTGAACAATTTGCTGATTGGCGTTTAGCGAGGTATAGGTTCGCGAAGAAATTCGCGAAAGGGGAATCGCACGCGCATATTACGAGGGATTATACGGAGGAAGATTGACGGAGGGAAATGGAACGCGGCATGGCAAATGCGAACGGCGCAACAATGGACACGGAGAAAGAGGGTAGCAGAGCAGAGCAGAGAGAGAGAGAGAGAGAGAGAGAGAGAGAGAGAGAGAGAGAGAGAGAGAGAGAGAGAGAGGGAGAGAAAGAGAGAGAACGCTGCGCGGAGAAAGAACTCACTTCGTTTCCCTTCTTTTCGCTCGAAGCGCGAAGCTATTTCAGTTAACGCGGACGAAGGAGTCGCAGCATCACGAAACGCCGCCAGGCATGCTCGCTCCCTTCGTGTTCTATATATATATATGTATATATACATGTATGTATGTATGTATATAGGTATGTATGTATGTGTACACATACACACATACACATACATCAAATTTTTCTATTTTATTGTAATCCCTGCACGCTTTTCCCGAGTGCTCCAGAACTCGCGATCGTGTCTTAACAGATCCTACGAACGACTCAAAGCATCAATTCTCCCTCGATGTTTTCATCGAGGAAGCATAATCGTCACGCATTTATCATATGATTCTCCGCAAATTTTTCGACATCACATATCTTCGTAACACAACCTTGCGTAACTTGATCTTTAAACTGGAGCGAACTAATTCTATATAAGTAGTTTGTATCATTAGACTGGTAAGAATTTATTTCGAAGCGAAGCGAAGTTCGCTCGCGGAATTAATTAGAAAACGTGACGTGAATTAGAAAACTCTGTCATCCGCTGGTAGCTCTCACTGAAGCTTCACGACAAGTCCATCATCTCTTTCTCAATCCTCCGTAATTTGAATACCACGGACGCTCGGACGTTTCTACTTTGGAAGCACCGAGTTCAAATTTGTCAGAGAATTTGTCAAATGCTATTTTAACTTCGCCCGTAATTACCCCACACATTAACATTAACGCCATAATTCACGGGACACTCGGTATAAGCGAGCACGTGAAATATCCGCACGTATATGTGCCTATTCTTGGGAAGCTCGTATAATTTTCCATCACCATTTCGTTTCTCCGCTACACGTTTTTACATCGATACATATATGCATACTTTAAGCGAAACCGGAATTGGGTCGCGCGAGAATATCGACGGCGCGCCATAATTAGGATGAATGTCGCAGCAAAGAATATTAAGCCGTCACGAAGAACCTGCCGTTCTTGCCTTGCCGTGATTATTTTCAATTGACCGATCGTGTGTACATACCATCGTATAGCCGCGTACAGTACGTCGATAAAGAAGTCTTTCCAAATTTTGAAATCGAATAAAAACGCGATCTTGATTTCAGGTTCTTCAACAGCTTGGAGTCGGCTCTGCTCTCCAAACTTTGTAATCAGAAGTGAGCGCTCGAAAAAGCAAGGATTTTGGAATCAACATGGTGAAAATTCCATTCCTCGGCTAACTTTCAACCGACCTTAGGACAAAGTTCCATTTCGCAGTTTAATCGCAAAGTCACGCGATGTTGGAAACGGAAAGTTGAAAAACGAACAAAACGACTCCCCCGGGATTGGCAGAAATGTTTTGGTAGAAATGTTTTGACGAAATGTTCAGGATCGACCGCAAATCTACCCAGACAATGTCCATAATGTCGGTAATGCTGAGGTCGCATGTCGGCGTGACACCCCGTGTATTTGGCGTGGCGCGATTCTAATCGAACTTTCCACTCGATAAGGCGAAACGAAAGGGATGAATGGAGCTGCCAGCAACGTCGTCGTGGCACGAGTATATCCAAATATTTAACCAGGAACATCCTAACCGCATGTATCCCGTCGCATATGACGAACGAAGGCGCGCTATCGCGTGGATCGTTCCATTGCTATTGACATTTTCATTATCCGCGTTATGTCGCCGTGTATTCACGCCTTGTTGCGATACCGTGCCACGAGAGCAGCATGTATATATATATATACATTTTGTTCGCAGGCGGAAAACTCGGAGACAGGTAGTCGTGATGTTAAGCCGGATCAATAAAATGACTTATCCCTATTGCCTTCGCAGGGAGCATGACGTCCCTATCTGAAACACAATGACGTGACGTCGGGAGCGGGACTATGAAATCGAGCGGAAACTCGGCAGCTGTGACAGACTTCGGTGTTTTTTGGAGCTTTCGAAAAAAGATTCGGGGATTCGCGTGTACACATGCAGCTATATGCGACGTGCATGTCGGTCTCCCGCTTCGGATGTCTCCCCCGTCGAGAGAGAGAGAGAGAGAGAGAGAGAGAGAGAGAGAGAGAGAGAGAAAGAGAGATCCTGCTGGCTTTATTATTAAAGCGAAATTCGTTCCGTGAGAGATCGCTTGTTCGCTCGTGGGACGTAATTTCGCTAATCGAGTGGAATCTACACGGAAAAGGACATCGAGAAAGCGATCACGTTACACCTTTTCTATAATTCATGTCTCCGTGATCCGAGAAGAGACGCGAGTAAGTAATGGATCTGAAATAAATACACAACGAGCGAGAGTTCCATCACAATTAAATCTCTCATTTCGCAGCGCGATAACACGACGGGCATCTCGCAGACTACTGCGGTCGCTTTCGCGACAAAGGAACGGTAATTGATTCGATTTGTACTCCAACTTCCCCGGCGCAGGAGCGCGACGTAGAACGGATCAGCGAAATTCTCGCAATTCCACCTTGTCTCAAACGTTGAGAGTTTCACGGAAGGTTGTACCCTAACGCGAGAGATCCCGCACGAGGTGAAAGGAAAATCTTAACGACGTTGCCGTCCACGACACAACGCTAGGAACACTCGAGTGCGTCGCTTGCCAGCGGACTCTTATGCTGCTACCGGATGACGACTCGAGCGAGACGGACAAGTGGAAAAAGAGCATGGGCTCATGAAAGAGGAAGAAATCGAGCCAGCGAACCGGCGAGCGAACCAGCCGGAGAGACATGCCTTTTAGCTCCGAGATTTCACGCAAAAATTCGCCGACCCCTTTGCTCTACTCCATTTAAGAGCCGGGAAATTGCTGAAAAATTCGCGCCGTGCGGAAAATTGCACACTGATACGGCACTGTCGGCAACGGCCGAGAGTGTAAGAGAGCGAGAGAGAAAGAGAGAGAGAGAGACCAAGTGGAGGATACGGGTGGAACCGAGCGGAACCGAGAATGGAACGGAGCAAAGCGGGGTTGAGAGAAGTGTGAGAGCGAGAGCGAGAGAGAGACAGAGAGAGAGAGAGAGAGAGAGAGAGAGAGAGAGAGAAAGAAAGAGAGAGAGAGAGAGAGAGAGAATGCGAACACGAGAGAGGGATGAGAAAGGGTGGCTCACGAGACGGGGTGGAGAACGCGAGAAGGGGTGGTTTGGTAGCCCGCTCGTTGGTTCGGCCCCTTCGGCCAGTCGTGCTGTGGCGGCAACCGCGACATCGTTGTCGTGCACCACCCTCGTCGGCTGTCGCTGCGAGTCCCTCGCGCGCGTCCGGACACAGAGAAGAAGACGATCCATCCACACGTAGGACGGGCACTAGCTCGTCCTGGAAGCTCTCCCTGGAACTCGTTGCGATTTGTCGTCGACTTAACCTCAGCGGAGTCGTCGATCATCGTCGCGGGGAGTGCGGGGTAAAAGCGCGACACGTAGGGTGTCTCCGAGTTACATCGAGCCGTTTAAAACGATCCTCTCCCTCTTTTCTCTCTCTCTCTCTCTCTCTCTCTCTCTCTCTCTCTCTCTCTCTCGCTCTCGCTCTCTCATCTTCGTCTCTCCCCTTCTTCTTTCTCTCTCGAATCTGCGAATTCTCATACCGTGACAAGAACGTAGTTTAGGTCTTGCTCGTGAAGATTCACCTTCACGAGAAACGATCCTCGCGTGCTACTGGACGAGATCGGCTGTCAGGAAAGCGGGAAAAGCGAGCGCGCTAAACGAAACCCCGTCTCGCTACGATGCGAACGATAGTCCTCTCATTCCTGAGGATTAACGGACAATGACGATAAGAGCAGTGTGTCTCACCGCTGATCCGGCTGATCAGAAGATTGGCAACGGAGATCGCCCGGCAGGCGTAAAGCGCGCGACGACAGATTAGCAGCGGCGACGAAACGCAGCGAAAGTGAGGAACGAAACGCGAAAAGAGAGGGAAAGTCGCCGACGGAGGATCGGTCGACGGAGAACGGCCAGCGCGGCAACGAGTTGTCGTTGTTTCTCGCCTTGCGAGAATCGATCGGCAGTAATTAACGCGCGCCACGGCTGCTTATGCAGAGGCGAGTTCCGATTAGAAATATCCGCGAGGAACATTGAAAGAGATCCGGTGGAACGCGGTTCGCCTGTCGCGAGAGAACTCGAGGCGATTTAAAAAAGCGAATCAGGCTCGCGAGGAGTCGTTTCGGTCGATTTGTCGTGGAAATTACCCTCCGACTGTGCGAGGCTCTCAAGATCTATTGCCAAGGCTCCCGCAGGATCGCCGGACTCTGGATGGATCGATGTTCTCACCAGGATGAGGAATTTCACCGGGACATGGCAGTTATCGGTATGAACACCAATCGTTAACTCCATTAAATTACGGGAAATGTTAATCGAGTTATACCGGGAAGTCCGTATATCTGTTCTGTAACGTGCCGGAGTTACACTCGAAACTATTGTTCTTTTCGTTAAGAGAGTTCTCTCCCCCCTCGTTATATTCTCACATATCTCTTTTTCTCCCCTCTTCTTAACATTTACTCGGCGGAATATAAAAGTTTCCTTTATCATCTACTCACGACATAAATAGGGAAGGATAAATATAAATATAAAAAGTTATATCCGGGGGAAACGATGTATTGATATGCATCGAAAAGTTTGTACTTGCGAAACATTTCAGCAGGTGAAACTTGAAAATGTTTCTAAATGACTTCTAATACTCTCCCTCGCGCGTTTACTTGATTTTCACGACGAGCCAATATTGACGGAACGTTCTATTAAATCCCGATGGAAAGCTAATTATAACGTGACTTATGAGTCTCGGCCGGTCATAAAGTAGAGATTAAACTATCACATTTTTATCAATTTTATTTCTTTAATGCAGGCAGAACGCTTTTCCATTAACCTCGTTAAATATGTAAAAGCGTACCAGGCATGGGAAGTTGCACGGTCAAAGGGAGTGAAGTGCGTATCATGGTTCGACATGTCGGTGGTCGGTCGTATTAATCCGCGCTGTTCGGCTGATCAGCCTGGACGGAAAATCACGAAAATCGTCATCATTGATTTCTGTTCTCGTTACGACGTCCTGTGAGAGAGAGAGAGAGAGAGAGAGAGAGAGAGAGAGAGAGAGAGAGAGAGAGAGAGAGAGAGAGAGAGAGAGAGATAGCCGATCGCTCTCGTCTAACGTGACGCTAAGGACGCTCTCCTCGATTAGCGACGATGGTGCACAGAACGAGCGGCCGGAAGCAATCTCAGGGTGCGCGCTTTCCTCTCGCGTCGCTATCCCCACGTTATTTCCACGCGGTTATACCTCGAAAGGGAGAGGAAGCAGCGGGAAGAGACCTCCCTCGTTTCCCGTCTGCGCGTTTCCAAGTCAAGTCGAGCGATTACCGGGGATATCGAGGCAATTTCGATATCGCGTCCACAATATATTATACATATTTAGAGGTATATATACGGGTACTCGCGCCCTTGCCCTTGCGCGTTCACCCTCTCCCATTCGTCTCTCTTCTCTATCTCGCCCTTGCCTCGCCGATATGCCGTAATACCAAACGACCGATGCCGTGTGAATGCATGTGTACGTGCGTGTACGTGTGTGTGTGTGCGTGTGTGTATGTAGGGCGTACGTGCATTAGCAGTTTCCTGGGCAATCACAGACCGGAAGTTGTCCGCAAAATTATTAGTCCGAAAAGCGGATACACGGAGCCGATACACGTACGCCACCCTGTAGCGCGCGCGGGCGCGTTCGTACGCGGAAGTTGCCTCCATCACGTCGATGATTTTCCTTCGGGAGAGAGCCCATACAGCACAAAAGTTGCAGCAGCATTGTTGCAACATTGTTGCAATATTATAATATTACAGCAACGTTGCAGCAATATTGCTGCAACTTTTGTGTTATATGGGAGAGATCTCGCGGCCGACGTGCTTTTTCTCCTCCTTCTCTTCCTCCGTCCGCTCTGTATCCTTCCAGTATCTACGAAGGTCTATTTACATTACCCCATCCTAGCTTGCGGATCACAGCGATACGCCCGATAATTCTCCGTAGCCGTCGTGCACCTCGTGATGCGTGATTTACCTGCAGGAGGGAGGAGCCGCGTGTAAGGCACGAGATCGCAGACGTCGCGTGGTGACAACGCGATGATGCATCCGGCAAGTTTGATCCGCGTAACGCCGCGTTACTCTTGGCCGAGGGTGATTTACAGCGAGAATATTCCGCTCGCTCGTGCAGCGCGCCGAATAGATAAATAAATAAATAAGCGCGACCCGGCCGAGAGAGCGCGCGTGTATTTGTCTTCGCGCCAGAGATGAGGGAGGTTAAAGCTCGCTTCGACTTCGCGTATCGCTCTTCCCTCGCGCGAATCCTTAAACTTTGAAAAACAACAGATCGATGGGCGCTCCGGGAATGGAGTAGATAGCAAATATCGAAGTCGCGCGGACAAAGTGCGTGCCGCAAAAAGGAGCGCTCGTGGTTTCTGCGATATCTCGACGTTGTGCTGACGGGGTATAAGCGTTCTTCTTCTACCCCGACCACCCAGCGGCGGAATTAATTTCTTCCCGATATCTCCCGCGCTCGACACCCGACGTCCAACATTTATCGAGCTGATGATTTTCAAAGGTCGCCAGGGAGTCGCGTTAGAAAGCGACGTAAAGTGTCTCAAAGAAGACTCATCTCACATGCACACACACATACACGCACGCGGGTTGCGTTTTCAGCAGAATTTCCGCAGAGGAATTCAGCAGAGGAAAAATATGCACATGAGCCGTTTGTCAAATAGAAATGCCGAGGTTAACGGGTTAATTTTGACGGTGTTTATTCGGTCGAACGACTCGAGAAAAAGAGAGAGAGAGAGAGAGAAAGAGAGAGGAATACCACATACGGGGTGGGTTAGATCTCGAATCTTCAGCTTCGCGCGTGCAGTACTTCAACCGGGGTGGACCGGCTTCGATCGGAGAATCCGCGCGTGACGAACGGCCCGTTAGATCCGGGCGCATAGACTTGTATATACGACAACGGCACGTGACACAGATCAAGGCGAAACCTCAGGCTACGCTTGCGACTGTTTGCGGAATTTTGCAGGATTCCCGCGGACCGTCGATCGAGCCATGCGGCTGCCTCAACCTCGGGCCCAGGAGCGTGGGAAATGAAGACGATCGGCAGCGAAGTGGAGCTACTGAGTCCAACTGGGTCGTCACTTTGAAATTCGAAGCAAGATTCTGCCATGCCAGGCTTTCGGATTTAAAGGCGGGACGCGGCCGCAGTTGCCATCATCATCACCACTACCGTCGCCAGCATCGTTACCATCATCGCCGCCGACACCATCAACGTCACCGACATCACTACCGCAGTTATCGCCAGCGCCAGCAAATCGCGCTCGTTAAACTCGCTCGTGAAATCAAGTCCGTTTAACGTATCGGAAATCTGACGGACGAAGCAGAACCGACCGCGCTCTCGCATGGCCACGACGACGTCGAGGCCGACGCCGACGCCGAGGCCGATGACGACGCCGGACGATTCCACCGAAACCTGAGCTTGAACGTCGGAGATAACCGACCGTCTCGATCTCGGCTCGTTTATTGGAGCAACAGAAGCGCCCGGAGAAATCACGTTCGGTAATCACATCGTCGCTTCGAAGTCTCCCTCGGGAATTCCTCATCTTCTTCCGACTGGCGTCCAGTCGTCCGATAAATAAGGAACAGAAAAAGACAGTTTTCTCAGCACGAGAAAATCCGAGAAAACGGGAGAGACGGGAAAGAGAAAGAGAGAGAGAGAGAGAGAGAGAGAGAGAGAGAGAGAGAGAGAGAGAGAGAGCGGGGGAGAGAGAGAGAGAGAGAGAGAGAGAGAAAAAAAAAAATAGTGAAAGAAGAGAAGCGTCCGAGAGTGGTGCGAAAACGATCGGCAGATCAGTAACGATTCCCGCAAGAGCTCTTCGGCCTCTTCGTTCTACCTCGAAGGGATGCCCACCGCGGAAAAATTCGCGTCGCGCGATCGACAAGATCGACGAAACGACGGACAGCCCTGTTCAACGCAACCACGAGCCCATGTCGTCGAAAGATATTCCCAATCATTCGCGAGAACCTCGTCGCGAGAAACTCTGACCAACACACGCTCGAGGAGACGACATGTCGGACATATAGCAAGATCGTAGACCGGACTGAATTATTCGCTGAAGAACTGGCGGATTTATACATCGAAGTAGGCGAGGACGACACGAGGGCCGTCACCCAGGTGTATATGCGACGCACGTAAGAGGCGACGATCGCGGCGAAGACACACTTGGGACAAGGAGGACGATCGAGAGTCCTTGTGTCGCGTGTTCAGACAGAGAGAAAGAGAGAGGGAGAGAGAGAGATCGTGTCGAGCGAAGGAGAACGCACGCAGCGTTCTCAGCAGCCACTTAAGATGCACCAGCGTGTGCCTTGGCCGTTGCTGCTCCTGATCACGCTGCAGCGATTGCCGGTGCAGTCGAGGATGCACAGCGAGCGGGAGGCGGTGTTGATATCCGGTGACATCGTGTTGGGTGGATTATTCCCGGTGCACGAGAAGGGCGGCAGCAGTGCCTGCGGGCCCAGCATTTATCACCGCGGCATGCAGCGTCTCGAGGCGATGCTGTTCGCCGTTGATCAGATCAATCACGCGAACAATATACTGCCGGGCGTCACGCTGGGCGTGCACATCCTCGACACATGCGGCCGCGAGACGTACGCGCTCAATCAGAGTCTGCACTTCGTGCGCGCCTCGCTCTCCAATATAGACATCAGCGTGCTGGAGTGCGCGGACAAGTCGACGCCGAGAGTGAAGCGGACCGCCAGCGCTGGGCCCATCTTCGGGGTGATCGGCGGCTCCTACAGCTCGGTGTCGTTGCAGGTGGCGAACCTGCTGAGGCTCTTCCACATACCGCAGATATCGCCGGCTTCCACCGCGAAGGCGCTTAGCGACAAGACCAGGTAGACCATCTTCCATAGACCACAGCTGATCTTATAATTGGAAGTATCGAGGAGCGTTGCGAAAGATTTGCCGCGTTCGCTCGATGAAACTTGATGAATGTCGAACAATCTCGATCGGGTCTTTTATGATGAAAATTTACCGGCTGTTTTATTCCAATTTAGAAAATGCCTTCACCTCTTTTAATATATTTATATGTATATGTGTATATTATTCGTATACATGTTGTACATTAGAACATCTTATACAGCTTCATATAGTTTAATATTTAAATGAATGTTTTGAATGAAATTTTTATAATTCTATCAAATTATTATGTGTCTCCAGTCTGTATGATTTTTAATGAATCACAAGTCGACTTGACCTGAATCGGATGTTGTTTAAGAGCTACAAATTATATATCGTACGTATTCAGTGTAGGTCGATCAACAGTCACACACAGCGAGGTCGTTTGTTTAACGACACGCAAATGGTACCTCGTTTGTTATCGTTAAGTGAAGCTGAACTTCCTCGAGTTGAAGAAGACTCCGCGCCGTTCCACGGCTCGAAACGGCCCGAGGCGTTTTCCGTGTAATTTAACCAAACGAACGACTCTTCAATCATTTTTCCGCCCTGCAACAGTTACAATTTACCGTAAGTGCTCGCCCGTCGAATAACGATCGACCGTGAACATTCCTTCTCCCCTACGACGATGGACGAGCGATCGTAGGTTCGTGAAAACCACCCGCCGATCGACCGCAAATAACGTCGACCCGAATCGACGTTAAATCATTCTCATTATTATACGAAATTGCTTCGTGTTCCCGGCTGCCTCTCTCGTCCCGACATGAGCACACAAATAAATAATCATTTACGTACTCAGCGGGTAATCCCTGCAACCATGAGATACGACAAGCCGCAACTCGGCGGCTCGGGGAAATACACGATGAGAAAACGTAGCAGAAACGTAACACAGTCGATAAAGAATAATTATACGTTTAATAACATCATAGGGACGTAAGACAACGGAAACGAGGAGTCAATTCCCTCACATGACACAGACCCTGACATCAATTCTGCAACATACTGAGGGTGATTGAACAAATCGGTTCTCATGAGATTCACCTATTGATCTACTACTCTTCACGTTCTCGTCGCTCGCTCCTCAGGTTCGACTACTTCGCGCGGACGGTACCGCCGGACACGTTCCAGTCGATCGCGTTGGTGGACGTGGTGAAGAGCGCCAACTGGTCGTACGTGTCGACGGTGTACTCCGAGGGCAGCTACGGCGAATATGGCATCGAGGTGTTCACGCGCGAGGCCACCGAGCGCAACGTGTGCATCGCTGCGGCGCTGAAGGTGCCGAGCGCCGCGGACGACAAGGTATTCGACGACATCATCCAACGGCTAAACAAGAAACCGAACGCCCGCACGATCGTCTTGTTCACCCGGGCGGAGGACGCTCGCGGCATCCTCGAGGCGGCCCGACGCTCGAACCTCAGCCAATCGTTCCAGTGGCTGGCCAGCGACGGCTGGGGCCGGCAAGGCAAGCTCGTGGAGGGCCTGGAGGAGGAAGCCGAGGGCGCCATCACCGTGGAGCTGCAGTCGGAGAACATCCCCGGCTTCGACGAATACATGGCGTCGCTTACTCCCGAAAACAACCGGCGGAACCCTTGGTTCGGCGAGTATTGGGAGGAGGTGTTCGGCTGCACCTTACAGAAGAACGTGTTCGCCATGGAGCGTAGCAGCCAACAGCAAGCCACAGCAGGTTACTGGCGGGGTAACTCGGCGAACCAGAGTATCACCGTGTGCCCGTCCAATCTCAGGCTGACTGCCGCGAGCGGCTACGAGCAGGAGTCGAAGGTGCAGTTCGTCGTCGACGCGGTCTACGCGTTCGCCTTGGCGCTCAACAATCTGCGCCGCGACCTATGCGGTCGCAGCGAAGGCCTGTGCGCGCCGATGGCCAACTACGACCGCGGCGCGTTCTATAGGAATTATCTGCTGAACGTGTCCTTTGTGGGTGAGTGAATCATTCGCGAGCGAATGCGAACGAGCCGGGAGTCCGCTCTCATAATAAAACCTCCGTGCGAATAATCGAACGGAGCGAGCTGCTGCGCGCCGCCGATTGTTTGCGCCTTTGTGCGTCGTTTTTCCCTCCCTCTCTCTCTTTCTCTCTCTCTCTCTCTCTCTCTCTCTCTTTCTCTCTCCTCCTCTTTCGCTCTTTTTCTCTTTTCTATCATGCTATCCCGCCTCCTTTTAGCAGCCTCTTTGTTCCGGGTATTATTGAAGGAATAGTGTTCCGGGACACCGCCGAGTGTCTTCAGCAACGCCGCTCACGTAGCCCTGCGAACGCGCGATAAGCGAGCGCGTCCTCGTGCGATTTTCATTTCGCTTCATGTCGCATCGCGAGACAAATGTGCGATATTGTGAATTATCCCTGAGGGAAAGTAATTAGCGCTGGTGGCAGAAAGCGTCGATTCACACGACTCTTCAACTCAACGAAGACGCGTGTTAGCAGTCAGGATTTGAAACTTGTTCCCCGTATGAGATTCGAATTTAGAGTTGGATTGGACTTTTTTGCTTGAGTCGTACGGCGCGCGTGGCGTTGTTATATTTGCAATCGCGACTTCGCCGAGGAAGCCACGTCTAAACTCCAAACTCAAATTCGAGCACATTACGTGAAACGTGCTTCAAACGACGACTATTAGCACGTTGACTGCCAACGCTAGTCTCCACTGATTACCTCAATGTTAAACTCAACTCGGAATCGCCAAATATGCAACTCGCGATGCAGGTATTCATTAACTCGTTTCATCGGTTCTCTTCAATGGTTATATATTTAACACTAGAACTACCGACAATTAGCGCGACCTATTTCTACCGAGCGGAAACTCGCTATTTATGTCAAGCGGTCGAAGTGACACGTTTTCGAAAAGATACGTTACGCAAGGACAACAATCTTGGTTTACATTCTTTCTACTTTTATTCAAAGTCCGTTAAAAATATGAAATACATCATTATATGATTTCGAAGGAATTTTTCTAAGAAACTGCAAGTCAGTCACGTTTTACCGCTTGGTAGTTCCAATGCTAATCTGTTACAAGCACCCACACGCACATAATGTTGTTGTTACG